>NC_056746.1:1506270300-1506570300 GCF_019279795.1 Protopterus annectens | reverse complement strand
CAGTCCCTCTTTGGGCAGTTGTGTCCTGCAAAAAATGTGAAAAAATGGCAAATGTCCTGAGATTTTAGGACAAAATTATTTTCTATATTTTATGTAACAGTTGCATAAAACAGTTATTCTGTATCTGAAACACCTAAATGTTATAAGAAACAGAATAAGGAACTAAAATGCTACAAGAATAAACTTTTATTCAGGCAAAAAACTGAAGTTCTGTCCTTTGTACTGGCTGTGGGTATGTTTTGCCCTGCAAAATATGATGTTTGTAGCACAAATGTCCCACTTTGGGCATTTGGAAAAGTGGCAACCCTATAATTACATCATTTGCATAGCTTACACATACAAATGGGGTATGTTGCAAATCCCTACATTGTCCGTGCAATGTTCGTGTTACAGGCAGTCGTGCACACCCCTGCCAGTGTTTGCTGAATAGCTTGGCAGACATCTTTCTTTGCTGTACTCTCACTCAATCCATACACGCCGGAGGCTTCGTGTATCATGGCCTAGGCTTTGCTGTGTGCTATGTCTATTTGTGGTGTATGCATGGCTGTGGGTATGTCCCACTGTCATCATTGATAAAGTTGCACCCTATAGGTACTTCATGTAGACTGCTGTGTCATTTGACATGTCAGCACATACCTGCGGTTGAACATCCTACTGCAGCGCTTTTCATATCTTCTGAGTTATCTTGCAGTCGATAATGCTGTTTCCTCAGACGTGTATCTGTTTCAGATCATACCTATCAACCTCCTAGTGCAAAACATCTGTACAAAGCCTAACATGATGGGGGGACAGATAAGGGAATATTCAACATATTGCTCTTGCAAACGTAGATAGTTGACAGTATTATAGGTTTTACATTATTATGACCTTTCTGAGGGATTTGGGGTCTTAAACACATACGTTTATCATTATTTAATGACGTCAGTTCTCAGGTATTTGTCAGACAGGTACAGATTGTGAGAGGAACACACCACACATATGAGGCATACATCTGCACGTTCGTACAGTTGCGAGGTATGTTTCTGATACTGGACATCAATTTCCTTACGCCAATACACACAATACATGGCGCCATCACAGGCCAGCTACCATTACATTCCTATTGCAGGACACACCCACCCACTGGGTTATATTCCTCACACAGGCCAACAGGTGCTTATCCACATAATTATTCCATCATGTACATTATGTGTACGCCAGTATTTGTGCTTTCTGTCAGAGGCAGAGCTCACGTACGAGTATGGGGGACTGGACACTGTATCTGTGACACTGCATGACACCCTGAGGGACACATGTCTTTTGAATCTATTAACCTTCCACATTGACTTTCACAGGCCATACATTGTAATTCACATTTGTGGACAAACATGCTTATGACTTGTACATGTTTTGTCATTTGTCCTGACGTCTTTCTTCTCACCTGTCCACCTAGTATCACTAGTTCTGTACATTTCATTAGGACGGGTTACCTTCATACCTCTCACCTGTACACATTATGGGTATATGCCCTGGGGTTTGACCTATGATTCTGTTACATTTGTCATGATAATGTGCCTTTCTGGTAGATTGCTGGCAAGCCATGACAGACTGTGCGGTTAGGTAATCATGACTGACATTTCTATTTCTTGATTACTAACTCTCATAACATTCATATTCCCGACTACGTAATTATTCTATCAACAGTCTGACTTTGTCTGAGGTGTATTTAATATAGTCCCTATTTGTCTGTCGTGTACTATGCCTTAGTCCAGCTGTCTTATTCTGACATTCTGGCAGGTATGGTTACCATCTTGGTCGTACGCGTGTCCATCCATGATAATCGCCTACATGACACTGATATAGGTCCCTACGTATTCCCCCAATGGTTTACACAATATCCAGTAGATGGGTTGCACCTTTTTGGAGAATGTAGGCATGTGCTATACCCACATAGGTATATTGATCACTCCCATGGGGCGTACCTAATAGATCTGTGCCAACCAACACCTTGGCCCAATTCTGCATACCCATGATTCCCATACTTGACACACCTCCACAGTACCCATTAGACATGTTTAATGTGAGAGATAATAAAGTGTGAGGACACTCCCCACTCTGCGGATATCAGCTCGTATGTCATACATTCAATCGACCCATGTGTTATTACCTTTGCACCTGCTACTGTTGCATGTACACCTATATCGTAGTTGCAGGTGTGACTTCTTTTGCATCAATGATGGTTCGCACTTCGTACAAGATCAATTTTTGGGGTCCTGTAAAGGACACCTATATTCATGTTTAACATGTAGAACTTGCAGGCCCTGTCACACTGGTACTTTCCGGGCAATGGTTTGGAAACCATCGGTGTATTCTCTTTTCATGCATGTCTGTCTGTCTATCCATATTAGCTATACCGTGACCTATTTATGTACATGTGTTATATGTACAGGGGGCATATGTTTGTTGTGTATATATCTATTCATGTATTGTGTGTGTATATATATATATATATATATATATATATATATATATATATATATATATATGTACATATATACATATGTCTGTACATTCCTCATCTCGTAATTTGCTTTGGATTATGTCTGTGGATATATGTGTATATATATCTCCATATCATACCTTTCAACTGTACAGATTTCCGCTGCATGTACAGCTGTTTGCCTCTTATCTTTGGTCCGTTTTTCATAACCTTGTGTCTATCTGGCAAGTTAGTGGCATATCATTAAAGACTGATGTTGGTAAATAATGACAAACATTTCAGGTTACGACTTCATACCCTTCAGAGAAGCCATGCTAGTGACACAGCTGTTATTCTAATCACTTTCTATGTTTGTTAGGGCAATATCTGGGGATTGTCCCTATTTGTACCAGTTGTTGTCATGGCTTTGTCTGGTTTCGTACTTTACGGGTTTAACAGGTATGAGCCATGTACATAGAACGTGGGGAAAACACCATTCATTTTCTATTCTGTGAGCGGATTACACATGCACAGGCACACTTGCATATCCTTATTGTGGGTTACATATGTTTCATAGATAATTGTGCTTCCGTGAACTTTCATAATTCTGACCGTAACAGTTACATATCTGTATTCCAGTTTACGGACTACTGCAAAACACACGTTCACCTTTACATATTTAAATGTGTGTACTGCACGAACGCTTTCATTACACTTTCAAGTTATATGTGCAGTGGTCGTAGGTCAACCGGGACTGCATTCACGTTGGCGGATACGGAACCACTATTCTATTGGTGTTCTCCCTCATTGATATGCATACCCATAGTACTTAGCTACATCAACATACGCCTCACCGCTTTACCTATGACACAGGCATCCATTCTCCTGCTGGGAAAAAGGCGGTACTACATATTACACATTCCCTATTGCCTACTGCTGTGGACTCCGGCTGCATTGTTAATCACTCCGAGGATATGCAGAACACCAAGGCATATAGTCCAGCCACATACATGTCTTTGATTGTCAGGGTGTTCATGTAGTGATCTGGGTTTCAGCTTGTCCACCTGGTGAACAGAACTTCCCTGGCCGAGGTCAAATGTCAGACAAAGCATATGGACAGGGATTAGCTCCCTATTTTGAAGTTTTACCTGTGTTTATAGACACAGGTGTTTGGGCACCTGCCAGCAGCTTATTCTGTTGGCATTACAAATTATGGGTCGGGTTGTTACAGTCCATACTCCATGGTGAGGGGTGTTCCCATTCACATTTGACTATTACCTGTATACAGTCATATGGGGATTATTATTTTTTGGGCATGAAGTGACTACAGGTATGCAGTTGTACATTACACAAGTGTGAAGGGCTGTTCCTGTAAATATGTATGGACTATATCTCTCAACATCTTAGAGCACCGAACCTGCACAATGGGATGACAATTAGGGACACATTTTAACAATTGCTCTTACAAGCTTAGAATGTTGATAGAATGCTAGGTTTTGCCTTAGCATGACTTTTCTGCAGGTTGTGGAGTCTTATACTCAGGATATTTCTCATTATTTAGAGACGTCAATCCTCAGCTATTTACCACACTGGTGCAGATTGTTGGAGGCACACACCAACACTATGGGATGAACCTGTGGTCATTCTTAGGGTTGCCACCTTTTTGACTACCCAAAGTGGGACATGTTCTGTAGAGATGTCACATTTTCCAGGACAAAACATACCTACAGCCGTGCATAGTACTGAACTTTAACCTTTTTTGTACATATAATAGCTTATTCTAGTAACATTTGAATTGCTTATGCTACTTCACATAACATATTGAGGATTCATATATAAAATAACCGTTTTATGCGACTATTAAAGTAAATTAGGAAATAAACTCTCAGGACATTTGCTATGTCTTGATTTTTTCCACAGGACACAACTGCCTACAGAGGGATTGTTACTCGCAAAGTGGGACAGGTGGTGACCCTAGTCATTCTGCGAATATCCGGACAGTTGAGTGGTATGGCACGGACCTCTCTAATACACTGTTGTGTTCTGGCACAGCAGTAGCTCAGTATTAAAGACTGCAGTCGGAACGTGCTGACAGACAGTTGGGCTTCAGACTTCATACTCCAGACATTAATGCCAATGTGCAAACAGCTATTCTATCAAATTCTATGTTTCTAAGAGATATGTTTACAGATTGTCCCTGATTTTGGACCTTTGTCTCACTTATATTCAGGGCTCTGTCCAGATATCTTGCTCATACAGGTTGACAGGTATGGTCAGTCATGACTGCACACAGTCAGTGTCCCTCACACTTGATCAGGGTTGACCTGTTTACGTAGTGTCTTCCTCGCCCTCATGCCGTTTTCCACTTTGCAAATGTGTGCATTATATTCTCCCTCCTATTCGTGTCTGGACATGTGCGTCATGGGAAGGTATTTTATCCTGGGTGGTAGGTTATGCATGCCCACTTAGGGCTGGACCATGTCATGGACCTCCACTGCACATTCTGACTTGTGTCCAGATATCTACTGGATTGGACATCATGTCGTAATACCCATTCTACTATTTACACAAGTTGGTCATCCCGTGTGGGATATCCCAAAAATTGGTCAAGACCAAAACAAGTTAGATAATGAAGATTTTTGTGGCTGCACGAAAACATGCAGGGGGTTTTACCTGCAGGGGATACATGGTTTGCAATCCTGACACTGCCTAGGGTGACAATACCTACTACATATGCATAGGGGTCACTGTGTATAGCTGTTTCTGCAACAAACCAGTGGACCAAGTACGGCTGGATTTGGTGGATGTTCTGGTATGGTGGCAGGTTGTGTGTTGTGGAGGGTATGCTGGGTAGGCTATTATGCATCCAGGTGTGTTGCGTTTGTTATGGCCAGTTCCATCAGGACCCATCTGTGGGTATGTGACGGTGCCGTATCTATACATTTGTCTCGCATATTTCCATATTCATATGACACTATTCCATTAAACACACACCCCTTACACACAAATTACTCACACCCCACAGAGCACTACTTTGGTTGTTGGCCCATGACACGGCCAGAGTTACACATTGACTACCCTACATGTGTCGGGTACCTTTATGGTTGTGTGGACTACCCTGCCATGTTTGCTTTCCACATGCTATACCTCACGCACATAGGTACACGCCCTTACTTCACTTTCATTACTTGGTTGGTGTATCCGGGTACTACCCGTTTGACTGTCACATACACGTTCGGATTATACAGCTGCCTTCCGGATTTTGCCTGCCTGTTCTACTCATTGGTAGGATGGCACCTTTTCCTATGTCCAAGCTATTCCTTACACATGTCCGACTGTTGTGGACATTGCGTCCCCACAGTCAACGGTTGTGTTTCCACCTTTTCAATTGGCCACAGTGTTACATAGGGTTACCACCTGTCCCACTTTGCGAGGGACAGTCCCTCTTTGGGCAGTTGTGTCCTGACATGTAATCGTCAACATGGCAAATGTCCTGAGATTTTAGGACAAACATATTTCTTATATTTTATGTGATAGTTGCATTAAACAGTTAATTCTGTATCTGAAATACCTGACTGTTATGAGAAACAGAATAAGCAACTAAAATGCTACAGGAATACGCTTTTCTGTAGGCAAAACAGTTATGTTCTGCCCTTTGTACTGGCCGTGGGTATGTGTTGGCCTGTACAGTCTGATGTCTGTACCAAACATGTCCCACTTTAGCCATTTGTAAGGGTGGCAACCCTACTGTGACAGTTGTGGTGAACACAGCATATTTTACAGGCTGACACATACCCACGGTCAGTTCGGCAGATAGAACTTACAATTCTTGCCTCTATCTAAGCTTATTCTTGTAGCATTTTGGTATCTTATTCTGTTTGTTATGACATTTATGTATTATACGTCCAGTGAAATATGTTTAATGCAACTACTGCATGACGTCTACGGAGGAATTATGTCCTATATTCTCTGGACATTTGCCAGTTTTACGTGTTTGTGTCAGGACACATCTGCCCACAGAGGGACTGTCGCTCACAAAGTGGGACAGGTGGTAATCTTGGTCGACGGTATGGATCATACTGTTCCTTTTGGCCTACATGTGTCCGTGTTGTTATGGCTCGTTTATATGCTCCTTCTGTTTCGTTTACATGCATATGCTATTTCCTATCACATTTGGTATGTGAAATACGGACATACCTTTTGTATGTGACTATTACATGACTTGTGGGATATGATTCAGACATATGGTCACTACCTATATCTACATTTGTCCTCGTGTATTTTGTTATGGACACATCTGCACAGCTATGTTCCCTCCCTCAAATTATGGGTCGGCTGGTGACCTTTTCCATTGGACTGGATGTACCTACTACTGTGCTAACATCGGATACATTTCACTTCCACATGGTATAGCTATCAACACTACGTTGGACTACAGGCACATGGTTTTCCTGTCATTTGTTCATGGGTAGGGACCCGTTATTCCCTACCGTGCATTTGTGTTTGAGTCTTCATTTTCTGTTCGCAGGGACTCTGCTTTGCATACGTTTCAGTCTCCACAGACACTGATAGGTACAATTACTATTGCTGGTGGAATATAATGTTCAGCAGTTTAGGTTGCTCCTAGAAAACCGACATTGACACGCCTCCCTGCGCAACTTCGATATGCCCCTTGCACTCATGCACGTTTCCTATGCACGTGGCTGTGGCGGCTGCGCGCCTTCATTAATATGCATATGGCGTGACTACTCCACATCTACGCCGCACGGCCGGCGCAAGCCTTATGCCGGACTTGCGCCGAGCTTCATGAATCCGGGGGTCAGTTTATTATCAAGTAAAAGACAGTTTGCCTTTTCTAATCCACCTGTAATGCATGTTGTTCTGCTAAATGGTTTCCTTACCCAGAGAAAAGAGATATAAAACACTAAAGGAGAATGCTATCTGTCCCTAAAAGTAAAAATCCAGTGACTGTTGGTACTGCAAACGGTGAATTGTGGTTTATCAAAACACTACTTCTACTTCCTAACCCAAAGGGGAATTTGATTCACTGAAAAATGAAAAATTAAGGAAAGATGTAAAAGGTAAGAACAAATTACAGAAACAGAGCAGCTTCAGAAAACTCTGACTAAGATGAGGGAAAAGGAAAATTAGCCTATTTTACTGCAGTTGGAAAAGAGAATGTATAAATTGTGAAAAGAGCAATGTGAACTGGGACTTGAACTCGAATGTGAAAACTGAAATCAGGTTCAGCTCCAATCTGACATTGGGTGTCAAATTGAGATAAAAAAGAAATAATAGGAAATTTGGAGGCTGCGGACTCTGATGTTGTTTTTTATCTATATTGTTTTTATTCAAATCATACCCGTAGCTTGTCCCATCTGTCTTATAACATTCAGTGGTATTTATCAATATGCCTTAACAAACAGAAAAAAGGAGTTCTGTATTATTAATGATACAGTAGCATATATATATATATATATATATATATATATATATATATATATATATATTTAGGTTCATTTCTAAATCTCAAAAGCTCAAAATCCCAAATCTCAAAATACTGAACTCAAAATCTGGAAAACTCAAAATACTGAAAACTCATAATATCGAAAAACATACAGGACATCAATACTGACTATATTGCAGCAGAAATACATACAGAAACAAAGAAAAGACAATCCATATTAGTCTGCTCCAACTATAGCAGGTGGGCAAGCACCCCCACACACCCCCTGCTACTTAAATATATCAACTCCGAGATTACACTTCACTACACTAAGATGAGTTATGTTGTAGTATAGTACATTAAAAGGGAACATGACTAAGGTTACAACAGGCAGTTATGAAGCATGTAATGGTATGTTTGCCATTTTCTTCTGTCAAGTGCGATCTCGGAGCTGATATATTTAAGTAGCAGGTGCCCTCCACATGTGGGGGTGCAGGGGGACTTGCCCTCCTGTTTATAGTTGCAGAAGAGTAATGTGTTTCTCTATGTATTTCTGTTGCAAAATAGTAAGTGTGGTGTCCTGTATGTTTTTCGATATTATGAGATTCAGTATTATGAGTTTTCAGTATTTTGAGCTTTTGAGATTTTGAGTTCAGTATTTTGAGATTCAGGATTTTGACCTTTCAAGATTTAGTAGTGAAGTCATATATATATATATATATATATATATATATATATATATATATATATAAACTTTCTCCCACTTCAAATTATGAGTTATTCTTTGAAGTCTCTTCTAATAATATCCCCCTTCACTATTTTCTCTACCTCCCCAGAGTATATGTTGTTTCTCTTGTAAAGTTTTTCCCAGTTGCTATTGTCACTCATTACATTTTGCCATATCCACTGTTCCATCCATTCCTACATTACTATTACTAATATCCCTCGTTTCCAGCCCTTTGCAATTTCCTCTTTAACTAGCAGGTACTAATAGTATCTCCCTCTTTTCTTCTTCAGTCCACACTCTGCTCCTTTTATCAACCCCTAATAAGTATAATAGTTATCCCTGCCTTATCTCTCTGTAATATAGTTTGATCCATAGTGCCTTCTTTGCCACTCATTCTTTCTACACCACTGTACAACTCAATCACCTATCTTTCTCTACTTCTTTTTCGCCCATATCATCAGTACTCTGGGCTTTCCCATTTGCCATCATATCCTAATATCCTTGGGGTTGTATACCAGCCATGTGACAGCACCATATGCTGAACTCTTCATGACCCTGATATGTTTAAGAATTTCATCTTCCTTGCTTCTACTCACTTCTCATCTCACTCCTGTACTCTACTTCCCTTTATCCTTAGCTTAGTGAAGCCTATTACTATCTGTTCTTCCTTTTCTCTGTGCTATTGTCTCCATAACCAAAATAAAGTTCCACGGGGACAGTGAACACCTCTGACTTGTTCCTCATCCTAACCTCTCCTTAACTAACAAATCCACATTTACACTAATGTGACCATTCAGTATGAACATACTGTATAAGAATACTCTGTAAAGCCCGTCCTTCTTCCATATTCTGGCTCAATATCTTCATCATCAAGTCCCCAACATGCTGAGTTCCTGAATATCCATGACTCCCACCCCGGCCCTTCTCCTTTTTATTGTTTCCCTCACACCACCACATACAATTTAATAGCAGTCTTCAAAGGCTGAATTGTGAGTCCCTCTCGGACTTTGGCAGTAGTGTATCTAACTAGCTTCATACTAGCATCTTCTCTTATTCCTCTGTTTTATTAAACAAATTTGATACATAGTCCCTGACCTGCATCCCAAGTGGACCACCTGATTTAGTTTTTCCTGTATCTAATCACTGCTACCACCTCTCTCATGTTCACCAGTTTCTGTATCCCTTACCTGTCTCCCTCACTAAGTTCTGGTCCATTGGATTCCTCAAACTTCATTCTGTCTAATTCTCTGCACATGCAGTTCCTCGTATAATTATATACTCTGGGTAACTTCCCTGTCTTGCTTGGTTTCTTCTCCAGCCTCCCATGTTCTCTTCTTTGAATCTATAAGTCTTTACACTAATAAATTCACAACAATGTCCCCTTTTTTCTCTACCTACCTCCCCTCTGCTCCCCTTCTGCCTGTATCTGCTGTTCTTCTAGCTCTTCTAATACCTCCAGAGGTTCCTTGGTCCTGTCCACCCTGCCCATCGTCTCTTCCTCTGTTTTTTCTCATCTTCTTCATGGCTATCTATTCCTGCCACAACTCTTCTCTAGTTTGCCTATCCAGATTTTTTGCTATTAGTGTTGATATATTCTACATCCCATCATATGTGTTTACTAGGCTAACGACTCCAAAGGCCTTTTTAAGCCTAGCCCTACATCCCAAATCTCTGACAAGTTCTGATACCCTTGATAAGTGTAAGCATGGGCCTGGGAGATGAACCATTTACAGGTTACCTGTTTGCATCAGAGGCATAGGTGCCAAACCATGGATGAATGTCTGGTTTCCCATCCAATTGTCCAAGTTGCACTTGAATTGGATTTGGGAGTAACTCTACTTCACATGGATGGGGAGCATGTTCCATAGATGGGGTAGTCTCTGTAATACATACCTATCTCTCCTGCAGGTCCTATTTATATCACAGGCAAGGTTTAAGTCTTTAGAATGGGTAATTCTGGTACTGTTTGTTTTCTGGGTATGCAGGAGGTCCATCAGAATGGGGTCTGACAATGCCCTCTATGCCAGGCATAGATAGCACCTAAAAAGCCTGTAGGAGACATAATACAGGAATAGGGCCTTGAGGTGGTCTGCGTAGGACATATTACTTATGCCCTGTATTCTTTTAATGAGGAAACTCTGTGGATGTTCCAGTTGTTGGATATGCCTGGATAGGTACATACCAAAGGGGACATTGTACTCAATGATAGGTCTGATGAATGTTGAATACAGCGGAACAATGACTTCCTTGAACTCAGATGCCATACCTTTGTTTCTAAGTTGTGCAACATAGAATCATTTCCTCACCACTGTAGACACATGATGATCAAAGGCTAGATTACTAGCTATGTGTGTTCTTATGTCCCTGACTACTGGGTCAACTCTAAGGGGTGTGTTGTCAATATGATAGTTACTGGGATGGATGACTTCCCAAAGGATACTATTATGCATTTCTTGGCATTCAGTTTTAGTCCATGACTCTGATACCAGTTGTTTGTATTTGTCAGCCCCTCCTGGAGAACATTTGCATCAGTGTGAGATTCAATGATGGCTCCTAATTTGCAATCATCTGCAAATTTACTCAGCCAGAGACCACTGACATTGGCCTTGACTTCTGAGAAGTAAATGCCAAAAAGGAGCGGTCCAAGGACTGATCCCTGAGGGACTCCACTTGTGACTGGCCTCTTTGTAGAAGTGGGCTCACCAGTTCTAACTTCCTGGGTCTTGTCTGTAAGCCAGTTAGCTATCCACTGGGTGACATACATGTTTGTACCTAACCTCTTGAGTTTGTCAACAATGCCCAAGTGAGGTATGATTTTAAATGCCTTGGTCAGGTCAATGTAGGCAGTATGAACAGTTTTGCCCTCATCCATTGCTTTGGTGACCTCCTCAAATAACTCCACCAGGTTGAGTAGGCATGAACTGCCCTTTACAAAACCAAACTGGGTTGGGTCCAGTGTCTGGAGGTTTACTATATCTCTTTTGATCATCTCCATGATAATTCTTTCCATGGCTTTACATATAAGACTAGTGAGACTTATAGATCTGTGGTTTCCAGGATCTGTAGATGGCCCACTTTTGTGCAGAGGGATGACTGTTGCTTTTCTCCATTCATGAGGCACTAAGCCTGTTTGGAGGCTAAAGTTAAATAATAATTCCAGAGGCCCTGATAGGTCATGTTTCATGCTATTTAGAAGGCATCCTGGGATATTATCTGGACCCATTGATGCAGTCTTCTTGGTCTTAGAGAGAGCATTAAGGACCTGTTCTCTAGTTATAGTAGGGGAGGTATATTTGATGATATTTCCTGAAGGAAGGTTGAGGGGGACAGGGGAGTAAAGTTAGAGCTGAATTTATCAGCCAGGAGGTTTGCTATATCTTTTGGCTCAGTATAGGTGGCTTCATTTACAATGAGCTCTGGATACAATTGTGTATTGCCTTTGAGGTTGCGGACATAGCTAAAGAATGCATTATGGTTGTCCTTGACCTGGAAGGCCAACATCCCTCAAATTTGGCCTTGCTAGACTTTATTTTTCCTCTGAGTTGTTTGTTTAGTTCAATTAGAGTGCTTTTATCCTGCTGGGTGCTGCATCTCCTAATTTTTGCCATGATTTTCTTCCTCCTGTTATGCATCTGATTGATTTTTGTGATTCCACCAGGGTAGTTTGTTTTTTGAATTAGTTCTGTACTTCCTGGTGGGTACAGCTGTCTCTATACAGCTATTAACATGCTTGTACAGGGTTTCTGTGAACAGTTCTGCATAGGCAGAAGTGTTCTCAGGGTTTATAGGGCTTGATATTTTTCCAGGTTCTCACTTACTAGCAGGAGGTTAGCCTTAGAATAGTTCCTGAATATCCCTGGTTTAACTATGGGTCCAGGTTTTATTTTTACTTCAAAGGAGACCATTTTGTGGTCTGACCTTACCAGGAAGGCATTACAGTAGGAGGTGTGCAGCACTCTCCCATATTAGTGAGAACCAGATCCAGTATGGTTGCTCCCCTGATTGGTGTATTGACTATCTGGTCCAGTGAGTTTCTGTTTACAAAATCCAGGAATCTCTGTGCATGTATGTTTGATGTCGTATAAGATTCGCAGTTAATAATGGGGTAATTAAAGTCATCCATGAATAAGGTATTGGGTTGGATGGATAGTGTTTCTAATACATTTAAATACATAGTATGGGTTTCCTGGGTCATAGAGGGGGACCTATAGCTTGCAAGGAAGTGGTATTGGATTTTACCTATGATGATTTGGATATGGAGCAGCTCAAGTGCATTGTCCTGCTTGATCAGCCTTGAAGTATATTTATTTTTGATGTAAACAGAGACACCTCCACCTTTAGTCCCTGCCTGAGAAATAGCTGGTCTAAATGTGTGGAAGGCATTATAACCCTGCACTGTTGGTGAGCTGTCCATGGCTTTAAACCAAATCTCTGAGACTGCACAGACATCAGCATTCTCTAGCGTAAAGAGAGCTTCCAGGGAGTGGAGTTTTTTGTTTAGGCTCCTGGCATGGAGCAGTAATACCTTTTACATTTTCTTGCTTTTGATTTGCTATGTCAGAAGTACTTTCAGTTTGGCATTGCCTTAAAAAAAGGCACTATGGGGAAGACAATGTTTTAGTTAATATGTGAATGCCTAGAGGGGAGAGGTGCTGACTATCCCTGGTAAAGCAGTGCTGTCTGTTGACCATCTCCTTCCATGCTGACAAATATTGCACCCCCTTAGAATGACACCAGAAACTAAGCCAAATATTAAAGTCAATCATCTTTTGTTCATACTGTGGCATCACCCTTGGAGAAGGTAAAATGCTGCTCAATGGTAGGCTCATGCCAGCCTGAGACACATATTCCAAAAGCTCTATGATGCCTCTCTTCATATAGTCTAGGGAGGTATGTCTCAGGTCATTTACTCCCACACGGACTATAACTGAGTCATATAGGTAATTGTGATCCAATGACCTGAGTGC
The DNA here is from genome assembly GCF_019279795.1 of Protopterus annectens. NCBI lineage: Eukaryota > Metazoa > Chordata > Ceratodontiformes > Protopteridae > Protopterus > Protopterus annectens. Next base: position 1,506,556,702 of record NC_056746.1, on the reverse strand, counting down.
ATGTGTAATGGGGCGGATCCTAGCCCCTGATAAACAACTGACCGTAACTTTCTCTTTACTCAGCCTGGTGAGAGGGACATCAGTGTGTCTCACAATAGAGTCTCCAATGACTAGAATGTTGGATTGTGTGGTGACTTACCTTATAGGCTTAGAGGTAGAGGCTCCATGAGATGAAGCTATATGTGTTGATGTGCGTGTTGCTTTGAAAAAGTGCTTTTGGGACTGCTGATGGTATTTCTTATGTGTACTTTGTCTAGGAGGTCTTTGTGGTTTAGGAAGGTTGCATGTAAGTGCCTCAGTATATGTGGGTCCATATGTCTGCTTTCAGTTGTGCATGATGGGTGCAGCATGTGTATTACTGACAACCTTACTGACATTAGGAATAGCTTTGCCTCCAGTGACATTGTGTAAATACATCTCTGACATACCATATCAGTTTTTTGAGAATTAATCAGGTGTCGGTAAACATGAGGCAATTCCTACATTGCCTAAGAATGCCCATATCCACCAAGTCAGTAATGGAGACAGTAGGAAAGTTCATATCTATGGAAACAGACCCTTTTTTATTGATTAGACAGTTGGAGTGAGAATATCAATCACTGTCAGGAGTATCCGGTTTACAACTATGTGGACAGTGCTTGTCACTTCAAACTAGTTGTCCTGTGTGCAACTAGATACTGGAGAAATTTCAATTGTACTTTTACAGGAAAAATGTCACTGAAGGTATCTGAGTCTGTACAGAGCACTGCCAAGCACTTGAGGGGAAACTAATACGTAGACCCTAAAAATTTAAGGATTAAGTATTTAGGCAGATATTTTGAAGTTAGAAAGAAATCAAGCAGTACATGCAACAAATAATTAGCGTGTCAAGAATGGTGAAAAGAGGGGAGTCACATGAATGGCTACTGCCTGGCCACAGCTAATGCTGGTCTCACCACAGCTTCATTCGGAATACAATACTCCTTTGCTTCTTCTCTCACCAGAAGCAAAATATTAGCACCAATCCCAAGAGCAGAAGCAGGCCACAGACTGTTTGGTGATCAACATTCTTGTCCCAGATGATGCAAGGGTCTGTAGGCTTGTAGCCTTTTTCTAGTAGATGCCTCAAATAGTAACCAGACCAGTAAGGTATGTTGAGCACAGACACTCACTCTCCAACCAGAAAGAGTCAGGAAACAATGCATGCTGCTCCTAATCTCACCAGGATCAGATTATAAGCACAGAATTCAAGCTAGAAGTTATTAGGCTTTCTGGTGATCAGCAGTCTCCAGCAAATAACGTCACTGCACTCCTTCTCTCAGCAGGAGAAAACAGAAGTACTAATTGCAAGATGACTACTGAGAGGCAGAATGTGGGATCTCCAGTAACTGGTGGTCTTGCAATAGATGCTTAAATGTAAGATAAAAAAATGGCTTATCCTAATGACTGCAGTGTGCACTAAGCAGTTGGATATGAAAGTGGGTAACTTGTCTAAAAAGTTAAATTTTAGTGGAGAGCCACTGTTTTTAAAAGAGAAAGATAGACTGAAAGGGGGTGGGCACTTTTGTATTCTGGTACTATGGAGCCTTGCTTCCATCCAACTCTTTAATTCCTGCCTTAGTCTTTTCTGATTTATTACTTTAGACTACCTTCCAAGTCACCACTCTACCCGTTCTGAGCCTCTCCACTTACCCATTTTCCATCTCTACTTCTCCAGTCTAGCCTTACTCCTTTTCCATAATAGTAAAACCAAAGAATGATATAACACTCCTCTTTAATATATGTCTATAGTCTGCCTTGCATAAGGCTTAATTGTCCACTAATATTCTATCAAAGCTGCTAGCCTGTTTATCTTCCTGTCCACTAAATGCATAAGGCTTCACATTCCTATTTTCCTTCTATGTATCTAACACGCCTATCCATTTCATACACTTCCTAAAACGTTTGCAGCATTTCACATTAAACATTGTCTTCTCATATAACCTATTTAAATTTATGTCTAAAACTACGTAGACTGATATTAGCAGGAGGTTTCAGTCTCCCCTATGTCTCACACTTTCAGTTGCTTTTACATATCCTATCACTATCTCTACTTAATCTACATCTGGGGCATATTAGGATGCTTCTACCACTCCTCCATCTTAAAGTCACTGCCTACCACTCACCTACCACTACTCCAACCAATCACATACCACTAATCTCAGTCACACTGTCCTCCCATCACCAACTTACTCCCTCTCTCACCAGTATTCCTGCTTCTTTTTTTCCTCTCCTGGAAACACAGTCCATCCCCACCAATTTATAGCTTTCCCTTTGCATTTTCCCCATCTCTGTAAACATACTATATTCAGTTTTTCTGCCTTGATTCTACTCAGTATATGCCCTCTCTGTATTGGATTACTCCTTCCCACTTCATCACAGCTCCTTATCCCTCATTCACTCTCCCCGACCTAGTCTATGCTCCTTAATAGTTAGCTCCCAAGGGCCTTTGGACACGTCACAGGAGCACACCAGTGCCCCTCCAATAAGACATGTCCATCCACCTTAATGGCTACTCAGGTATTACTACTGGCTGATATTTTACCCTCCCCCATTGACTCACTTAGTTATCTCTCTCCTTACACCCTAATATCCAGCACTACCCTCCCCCCCATCTCAAGCTTCGGGTATGGGGTCATCATATCCAGAAACCTTTTACACATTGCCTGCATGTACATATAAAATAATATTTGCATAGTGCATCTTATTCAGACTGAATTTGCTCTTATAAACCTGCCTTAACAATATAATATGATTTTCCAAAGGCATAACACTGCGCAAAGGTGCAAAATATTTTTTCATTCTTTGCCTATTAATAAACCAGCATTGAATGGCCACATGCCCTAAAGTGTGACTTTCCACTCGCCAAAGCTATGTATCCTCCTATTACAACTGACAGATGAAAATACTAATTTACTTTATAGTTGTATTATGCACAAAGTATATATTTCAAGCATACCTAGTCCATATGTAGCTAAAACATGTTCACATCCTAACTCTTTGTTTAGAAAACACAATTTTGTTATGCAAGCACTAATAGCCAACATTTGCATTGCCAATAATCCTTATATACATCCCCTGCTAGTTCTTGTCGGGCCTAGAGGGATAGCCTCCTTCTAAATTAAATATGTATAACATTTTCAAGTATAAAGCACATCAGTTATTACGTTTATCCATATGGAAAACCTCCTTTGAGCCTCCACTGTGGGACTTGAATTTGCCTCCCTTTTAAATTTCATTCTCCTTTAAACTTCTTTTTTTGCAGGGGGGGCAAGCCCTCCTGCACCCCCAGATGTGGGAGGCAAGTCTATCAACACCACCCAAAGTTATGTGATGCTAACTCCAAGATCACTATACCTTGGAGAAAAGCGAATATTCCAGGAAATGGCAATCTTGGACTTAGTAGGTGTAAGCCTATTCTTTCAGCAATGCAGTGTCAGTGTTTTAGGACTTGCTGTAGGGGTTCCTAACACTTTAAACGGTTACCTCTAAATTTTTGTCACTTCAACTTTGTACTCCTTACATATGTTCACTACTAGCCCTTGGTTGGCCTAGGAGATACCCCCTCCTCTATATCAAATATGTGTAATATTTTCATTTATAAAACACATCAATTAGTAAGTTTTCTTCACAAAGCAATAATTAACTCACTTTAAAGTCTGAGTTTTTGTTACGTCAGCTTCTTACCCCTCATACAACTTCTCTTCTGTTGCTGTCTCTGTCTTTTCTTTTTTCCTTCCCCTCAACTCTACTCATGCCACATGGCAGACACAGAGAACACAACTTACCTGCCACAGATTAAAAGCAGGCATACCTCTTGTAGAGGGGAAATTAGATAAAAAATGTACGTTTGTGTAGATGTGCCTGAGTATGTGATTAAGAGCATGCGCAAAGGGAAGAAAGAGAACTGGACATTTGTAAAAAGCTGAATGTGCTGTGTCCTTTTAGGGATAATCTTATGTACCGGATGTGCTGACCTTATTTGTGCACACAGTTACTCAAGAACTAATAAGCATGTTTTTCTTCTCAAACCAAACTGCTGACAGTTGGAATTTAACTAATAAACATGTTTTGAGGAAGTTATATATTCTGCCTAAGATGCCAGCAACAGGGGAACTGATCTGTGCTAGTTTAAAGATGTGTACAAATCTAATTACTCAATAGTCCAGATCTGCCTAGCCTAGCAACAAGATTTTACTGTATGTGAAGCTATATGTTTTGAAACTTGCTCAAATATTATTGGTCAGTATTACATTCCTTTGCCTAACTGCTGACAATGCATACTAAAGATATACAAGCTAGTGATTTTTGTATTTCTGGAAGACTCTGTTCCTGAAACTCTCTCCTACATGCATGTGTGAAATAAAGGTTTTTGGACTGCTGCCAAGAGACTGGACTCAGTTATTTACCGCCTTAACACTCTCAACCAGAAAACATCAAAAGTCTGGACAAAAGCCCATGAAAAGTAGGTACAGCTGGCCAAAAACTGGGAGGCTGATTAACAAATTTTGCATAAACCCACCTCACCCACTCTAACTCAATTGTGGGATACCAACATGAAGATTGAAGTCACTAAATAATAATAAATTTTATTTATTTAACATTTGTTAACCGGGAAAGTCTATCTTGCAACATTGCCAATTTTCAGCAGAGGCCTGCGGAGAAATGCTCCAGACACGTCTTTGAACGTGGGAGGAAACTGGAGCACCCGGAGGAAACTCACATGAATACAGGGAGGACATGTAGACGCCACACAGAAGGCACTCTAGCCGAGAATCGAACCGGAGAACCTCTTGCTGTGAGGCGGCAACGCTACCACTGCACTATTGCACCATCCAAAAAATAAATAAATTTAAATATTAAATAAATTATTAAATAATAAATTTCAGACTTCATGTATAATAATGCAAAACCTCTTATTCTAGCAACTATCTGAGTTTACAGGAGCAATATTTAAAATCTCTCCCTACTTTTTGGGCTTTGTCCCAGCATTATTTTTCATTTTGTCCAGATTTCTTGCTCTGAGACATTGAGAGGTATGCTCTTATTATTTTTTGCTGTGTCCAGATTTCTCATGCTAAGAGTTTAAGAGGTATGAATGCCCCACTTGGTCATTTGAAAAGAAAAAGTGACAACCATAGTACCAATTATGTACATGATGACAGTCTATCATTTCACCCTGCCTGCCATTGACATAAGATGCCTATCATTGTCATGTCACTCACACAATACTTTCTCAGCTGTGATTCTTAGCTATTGACCTGTGATCTTTAGAATCAGGGACAAAACCAAAACAACTAGGAACAGTGGCTGGAAATCAGGGACACGTTTAAACATTGATTCTCTTTATGTCGCCTAAAGAGTAAGAATTGCATTAATACTTTTCTCTCAGTACTACTAATATTGTGAACAAAGACTCTTGTGAGTTTGCCATCCTTGCCTTTCTTTCAGCTTTGCAATTTTGTGAAAGACAGATCAAAACCTTGAAGCAAAGATAGGCATTATTACCTGGTACAAGTCATAAAAAGCAGGTGACCTTCCATTACAAACAAAGCTTACAAGCATTTGCAGCGCACTTGACCTCTAGCTGTACCTATCTCTTCATTTTACATCGTGCCCAGAGAGTAAATACTGCTAAAAGCCTTTGTACATGAGTCTATATCATTTATCGAATTGCTATTCAGTGAATAGCAATGCATCAAACCACTATTTAGCGAACTGCATTTCAGTGAACTGCAAAATCTTTCGCAGGGTAAGGAAGCAGTTTGCCAAAGGCACACAAGAACAGAACCTGCACAAAATCAAACCCACCCAGGTGGGGTGCTTTGCCCCCCCCCCACAACCCTCGATGTGGGGAGCTGCACAACCTGCAACCCCCTAACTGTATATACCAACTCCAAGATCACACTATGGTGAGGAAAAGGGCAAAGTTATGATGTTGGCCAAGTGCTTCCTTACCCTGGGAAATATTTTGTTTTTCCCTGATATGCCATTCATTAAAAAGAGGTCTGATTAATTGCTATTCATTGAATAGCAATTTGATAAAATGATATAGACCCTTTGAACATATAGCAATTTGCAAACCAAATACTAAACAACAAGCAGGAGGAGCATGTCTCAACTTCTAACCACTGTACTGCTATACATAAGTTTGCATACTTTCCTCATTTCTGTGTAAAGGCACCAGCATTGTGTTCTTACCTCATAAATAACAAATTGGTCCTTGGATTATGTTGCCTGTTTAAAAGCATTTTATTTTTCATTTTTGAGATGAAATCTCCTTAGTAATCCTCAGAATCCAGGGTAGTTAGGGGCTGAATGCTGCTCAGTTGTTAAAGATTCGAAGATGCTTGGGCTTAATACAGAGAAGGTGTGGTTTGAGCTGCACAGTTTGTTGTGAGGTGGCTGTAGGGAGAAAGGATCTCGGGGAAACTGGGTTGAAGTTGTAGGGGGGATTGCCTTGCAAAAGATTGCTAGAAATTATTTGTCTGACTTACAGAGTGTCATCACTAACTGTGCAGAAGAACATTGTACTTTCCCTGACCAAAATCAATGTTGTTTAGATGAAAGCATGCCATATTTTTTATATCTATTCTGAGAGATGTGAGAATAGGATTTTTTTTCCAGCAGCTAGCCTGGGCAGGGGAGAAAAGAAATTGGTGTAAAGTCTGTGGCATGATTAAATTGCACTGTTTTTTGGGATGGGCTTCATAAAAGCTTGTGTCTATAAAGATGGCATGGAAAAAGCATTCAGGCTGAGGTGGTTGGATAGACGCAGTGGCAGGATCAGATGTTCCCTAACATGAACTAATTGAGGAGATTGTCAATTCCTTGGGGTGGGGTCAATGAGGATTTCCTCCAGTGTTTTATTAATATCATATTTGGAGACTTTCTTAGAAGTGAAATTGGGTGTAAAAATGAGGGGTTCTTATGGTGAAAGAAAGTCATATGGTGTTAATGGGCCTTATTTGGAAGGGAAAGTGTAGTCAGAGTTGGAGCTGTTTTTTATGTGTGGCCTGTGATCTACTTGACTGGGGACCAAACCTGTTAAGATTTGTTGGTGAGTTTGTTTTCTGGGACTTGGCAGAAGCTGGCTTTATGTCCACAGGGTTTTTAACAATGTTTCTTTGACTGATGAAACAATTTTCCTGAATTGGGCTTCTTTTCTAGAAGTGGGAACCATTGTCTTTAAATATTTGCAATGCCTTTAGTTCTTTTGTAATCCATTTGTTAGCATTATTTCTAAGTAACTGGGACACTTCTGGGAAGCATTTGTTTTGGAGGTATATACTTTTTGACTTTTCTCCTTTGTTATCATCTTTCTGTCCAGACACTATCTTACTAATTTCCTATAATTTATCTAAAGTGTGGATGAAAATGTGCCCTACGAGTGGTGCAGTCCACCACCTACCTGTTAAACTAAAGTGTCGGGAAATGCACACTCTTCTTATTACACTCATTTCTGAGGTCACTGCAAAATGGTGGAAGGTAGTTTCCCCCATGTAACAACTGCATGCACTTAATTTTATATTTTACCAAGTATGATGTTCTTCGACACATGCCCCTATACTAGGCCACCACTCCTCCATTTTAAGATCTTACTAGGGCTCCATAAGCAATTCTTCCTGAAGTTGATGACAAAGACACCAGTGTTTTCTGATAGGAGAGGCTTCTGGAGCAAAGACAGCTACATCTATATGCATTTTTTCAACATGTTTTCATTTTCTTGACAGGGATTGTTCCATCAAAAGGTTCAACTCCACTGTTGGTTAAACAGGGTACTGGTGAACTTTGTGAAGAAAAGGATACTTTTCTGTTGCATGATTCAATACTAAAAGAGCAAAGAAGTAAAATAAATCCCAGTTGATAGGGTAGAAAGAAACAGAAAAAGTCCTACAATACAGAAGGTGACAATTTGATTAAATAGTTTATTTTCCTGTGTCAATTCTTTGGGTGCTGAAGTTTAAAGTACCATCAATTGTCTACTAAAGACTTTGTTATCATTATTCAGTAAACCATGACAGTAATTAAATGTTTTTGTTACCATCCCTTGTCTACCACAAACAGAGTTAGCATTATTCAGTAAACCTAGACAACAATTAAATGCTTTTGTTACTATCCCTTATCTACCACAGACAGTGTTATCATTATTCAGTAAACCATGACAGTAATTAAATGGTTTTGGTACCATCTCCTGTCTACCATGGTCAGTGTTACAGTAGTAATACATGCCCTCCTCTGTGGTGTGGAGGTAAAAAGTCCTGATGGTGATCCTGATGACCTGAGTTTAAATAGCAACTTGGGCACTAGAAAAGATGGGCAGGGAATCCTGGGAGTGAGTTGTGATTGACAGCTTACCCATCATGACAGGAGGGAAATGTTGGTCCCAGTCAAGTAAAGCTGTTCCCAAGCAAGTGGAGTTTTTCATGATTCCGGTGGCTACGGGACTGGTGGCATGGGTCTGGCAATCCCAAAGCAGTGATGGAAATCCTAATAGGCATATATGGATGTTGAAGGGGGGACATACATGTCAGGGGAGGGAATATAATGTCTCTGCATGACAAGTTTAGGACTCTACACACATACCAGTGAGGATACAAGTACTGTATGTCATCTGCTAAACTGCTCTCACCCTCACTGAGAAGATATCAAGGACAGAAAAAAGAGTGCTGGGCTAGACACCTAACAAGCAACATCAATAATCTGCAGGTATGGAGGTGAACACATCGAGAATAAAAAAGTGTTCAGTCAACCATCACAACACTTTAATTATTTGTACATTATAATGTCAATGTTTCTTGCCGTGGTGTAGGCCTCATATAAACCATCCTCAATAACATAATTGTTTTCTATCTAATGTTGCACATATGCAAGGAAAGGGCAATGTAAATATACTTACCTTTTTCTAAGTCGGTGCAGTTCTTGAATAAGAACCTTTTTCTAAGTCGGTGCAGTCTTGAATAAGTACCTTTTTCTAAGTTGGTGCAGTCTTGAATAAGAACCTTTTTCTAAGTTGGTGCAGTCTTGAATAAGTACCTTTTTCTAAGTTGGTGCAGTCTTGAATAAGAACCTTTTTCTAAGTCGGTGCAGTCTTGAATAAGAACCTTTTCCTAAGTTGGTGCAGTCTTGAATAAGTGCCTTTTTCTAAGGTGGTGCAGTCTTGAATAAGAACCTTTTTCTAAGTCGGAGCAGTCTTGAATAAGAACCTTTTTCTAAGTTGGTGTAGTCTTGAATAAGTACCCTTTTCTAAGTCGGTGCAGTTCTTGAATAAGAATCTTTTTCTAAGTTGGTGCAGTCTTGAATAAGTACCTTTTTCTAAGTCGGTGCAGTCTTGAATAAGTACCTTTTTCTAAGTTGGTGCAGTCTTGAATAAGTACCTTTTTCTAAGTTGGTGCAGTCTTGAATAAGAACCTTTTTCTAAGTTGGTGCAGTTCTTGAATAAGTACCCTTTTCTAAGTCGGTGCAGTCTTGAATAAGAACCTTTTCTAAGTCGGTGCAGTTCTTGAATAAGTACCTTTTTCTAAGTCGGTGCAGTTCTTGAATAAGTACCCTTTTCTAAGTTGGTGCAGTCTTGAATAAGAACCTTTTTCTAAGTCGGTGCAGTCTTGAATAAGTACCTTTTTCTAAGTCGGTGCAGTCTTGAATAAGTACCTTTTTCTAAGTCGGTGCAGTTCTTGAATAAGTACCTTTTTCTAAGTTGGTGCAATTCGTGAATAAGTACCCTTTTCTAAGTTGGTGCAGTCTTGAATAAGAACCTTTTTCTAAGTCGGTACAGTCTTGAATAAGAACCTTTTTCCAAGTCGGTGCAGTCTTGAATAAGTACCCTTTTCTAAGTCAGTGCAGTCTTGAATAAGAACCTTTTTCTAAGTCGGTGCAGTCTTGAATAAGTACCTTTTTCTAAGTCGGTGCAGTCTTAAATAAATACCTTTTTCTAAGTCGGTGCAGTCTTGAATAAGAACCTTTTTCTAAGTCGGTGCAGTTCTTGAATAAGTACCCTTTTCTAAGTCGGTGCAGTCTTGAAGAAGAACCTTTTTCTAAGTTGTTGCAGTCTTGAATAAGAACCTTTTTGTAAGTCGGTGCAGTTCTTGAATAAGAACCTTTTTCTAAGTCAGTGCAGTCTTGAATAAGAACCTTTTTCTAAGTCAGTGCAGTTCTTGAATAAGTACCTTTTTCTATGTCGGTACAGTCTTAAATAAATACCTTTTTCTAAGTTGGTGCAGTCTTGAATAAGTACCTTTTTCTAAGTTGGTGCAGTCTTCAATAAGTACCCTTTTCTAAGTCGGTGCAGTCTTGAATAAGAACCTTTTTCTAAGTCGGTGCAGTCTTGAATAAGTACCCTTTTCTAAGTCGGTGCAGTCTTGAATAAGAACCTTTTTCTAAGTCGGTGCAGTCTTGAATAAGTACCTTTTTCTAAGTCGGTGCAGTCTTGAATAAATACCTTTTCTAAGTCGGTGCAGTCTTGAATAAGTACCTTTTTCTAAGTCGGTGCAGTCTTGAATAAGAACCTTTTTTTAAGTCGGTGCAGTCTTGAATAAGTACCTTTTTCTAAGACGGTGCAATCTTGAATAAGAACCTTTTTCTAAGTTGGTGCAGTCTTGAATAAGTACCTTTTTCTAAGTCGGTGCAGTCTTGAATAAGTACCTTTTTCTAAGTCGGTGCAGTCTTGAATAAGTACCTTTTTCTAAGTCGGTGCAGTCTTGAATAAGTACCCTTTTCTAAGTCGGTGCAGTCTTGAATAAGTACCTTTTTCTAAGTCGGTGCAGTCTTAAATAAATACCTTTTTCTAAGTCGGTGCAGTCTTGAATAAGAACCTTTTTCTAAGTCGGTGCAGTCTTGAATAAGTACCTTTTTCTAAGTCGGTGCAGTCTTGAATAAATACCTTTTTCTAAGTTGGTGCAGTCTTGAATAAGTACCTTTTTCTAAGTTGGTGCAGTCTTGAATAAGTACCTTTTTCTAAGTCGGTGCAGTCTTGAATAAGAACCTTTTTCTAAGTCGGTGCAGTCTTGAATAAGTACCCTTTTCTAAGTCGGTGCAGCCTTGAATAAGAACCTTTTTCTAAGTCGGTGCAGTCTTGAATAAGTACCTTTTTCTAAGTCGGTGCAGTCTTGAATAAGTATCTTTTCTAAGTCGGTGCAGTTCTTGAATAAGTACCCTTTTCAAAGTCGGTGCAGTCTTGAATAAGAACCTTTTTTTAAGTCGGTGCAGTCTTGAATAAGTACCTTTTTCTAAGACGGTGCAATCTTGAATAAGAACCTTTTTCTAAGTTGGTGCAGTCTTGAATAAGTACCTTTTTCTAAGTTGGTGCAGTCTTGAATAAGTACCTTTTTCTAAGTCGGTGCAGTCTTGAATAAGTACCTTTTTCTAAGTCGGTGCAGTCTTGAATAAGTACCCTTTTCTAAGTCGGTGCAGTTCTTGAATAAGAACCTTTTTCTAAGTCGGTGCAGTCTTGAATAAGTACCTTTTTCTAAGTCGGTGCAGTCTTGAATAAGTACCTTTTTCTAAGTCGGTGCAGTTCTTGAATAAATACCTTTTTCTAAGTCGGTGCAGTCTTGAATAAGTACCTTTTTCTAAGTCGGTGCAGTCTTGAATAAGTACCCTTTTCTAAGTCGGTGCAGTCTTGAATAAGAACCTTTTTCTAAGTCGGTGTAGTCTTAAATAAATACCTTTTTCTAAGTTGGTGCAGTCTTGAATAAGTACATTTTCTAAGTTGGTGCAGTCTTGAATAAGTACCTTTTTCTAAGTCGGTGCAGTCTTGAATAAGTACCTTTTTCTAAGTCGGTGCAGTTCTTGAATAAGTACCCTTTTCAAAGTCGGTGCAGTCTTGAATAAGAACCTTTTTTTAAGTCGGTGCAGTCTTGAATAAGTACCTTTTTCTAAGACGGTGCAATCTTGAATAAGAACCTTTTTCTAAGTTGGTGCAGTCTTGAATAAGTACCTTTTTCTAAGTCGGTGCAGTCTTGAATAAGTACCTTTTTCTAAGTCGGTGCAGTCTTGAATAAGAACCTTTTTCTAAGTCGGTGCAGTTCTTGAATAAGTACCCTTTTCTAAGTCGGTGCAGTCTTGAATAAGAACCTTTTTCTAAGTCGGTGCAGTCTTGAATAAGTACCTTTTTCTAAGTCGGTGCAGTCTTAAATAAATACCTTTTTCTAAGTCGGTGCAGTCTTGAATAAGTACCTTTTCCTAAGTCGATGCAGTTCTTGAATAAGTACCCTTTTCTAAGTCGGTGCAGTCTTGAAAAAGAACCTTTTTCTAAGTCTGTGCAGTCTTGAATAAGTACCTTTTTCTAAGTCGGTGCAGTCTTAAATAAATACCTTTTTCTAAGTCGGTGCAGTCTTGAATAAGAATCTTTTTCTAAGTCGGTGCAGTTCTTGAATAAGTACCCTTTTCTAAGTCGGTGCAGTCTTGAAGAAGAACCTTTTTCTAAGTTGTTGCAGTCTTGAATAAGAACCTTTTTGTAAGTCGGTGCAGTTCTTGAATAAGAACCTTTTTCTAAGTCAGTGCAGTCTTGAATAAGAACCTTTTTCTAAGTCAGTGCAGTCTTGAATAAATACCTTTTTCTAAGTTGGTGCAGTCTTGAATAAGTACCTTTTTCTAAGTTGGTGCAGTCTTGAATAAGTACCTTTTCTAAGTCGGTGCAGTCTTGAATAAGAACCTTTTTCTAAGTTGGTGCAGTCTTGAATAAGTACCCTTTTCTAAGTCGGTGCAGTCTTGAATAAGAACCTTTTTCTAAGTTGGTGCAGTCTTGAATAAGTACCTTTTTCTAAGTTGGTGCAGTCTTGAATAAGTACCCTTTTCTAAGTCGGTGCAGTCTTGAATAAGAACCTTTTTCTAAGTCGGTGCAGTCTTGAATAAGTACCTTTTTCTAAGTCGGTGCAGTCTTAAATAAATACCTTTTTCTAAGTCGGTGCAGTCTTGAATAAGAACCTTTTTCTAAGTCGGTGCAGTCTTGAATAAGTACCTTTTTCTAAGTCGGTGCAGTCTTGAATAAGAACCTTTTTCTAAGTTGGTGCAGTCTTGAATAAGAACCTTTTTCTAAGTCGGTGCAGTCTTGAATGAGAACCTTTTTCTAAGTCGGTGCAGTTCTTGAATAAGTACCTTTTTCTAAGTCGGTGCAGTCTTGAATAAGAACCTTTTTCTAAGTCGGTGCAGTCTTGAATAAGAACCTTTTTCTAAGTTGGTGCAGTCTTGAATAAGTACCTTTTTCTAAGTCGGTGCAGTCTTGAATAAGTACCCTTTTCTAAGTCGGTGCAGTCTTGAATAAGAACCTTTTTCTAAGTTGGTGCAGTCTTGAATAAGTACCTTTTTCTAAGTTGGTGCAGTCTTGAATAAGAACCTTTTTCTAAGTCGGTGCAGTCTTGAATAAGTACCCTTTTCTAAGTCGGTGCAGTCTTGAATAAGAACCTTTTTCTAAGTCGGTGCGGTCTTAAATAAATACCTTTTTCTAAGTTGGTGCAGTCTTGAATAAGTACATTTTCTAAGTTGGTGCAGTCTTGAATAAGTACCTTTTTCTAAGTCGGTGCAGTCTTGAATAAGTACCTTTTTCTAAGTCGGTGCAGTTCTTGAATAAGTACCCTTTTCAAAGTTGGTGCAGTCTTGAATAAGAACCTTTTTCTAAGTTGGTGCAGTCTTGAATAAGTACCTTTTTCTAAGTTGGTGCAGTCTTGAATAAGTACCTTTTTCTAAGTTGGTGCAGTCTTGAATAAGAACCTTTTTCTAAGTCGGTGCAGTCTTGAATAAGTACCTTTTTCTAAGTCGGTGCAGTCTTGAATAAGAACCTTTTTCTAAGTCAGTGCAGTCTTGAATAAATACCTTTTTCTAAGTCAGTGCAGACTTGAATAAGAACCTTTTTCTAAGTCGGTGCAGTTCTTGAATAAGTACCTTTTTCTAAGTCTGTGCAGTTCTTGAATAAGTACCCTTTTCTAAGTTGGTGCAGTCTTGAATAAGAACCTTTTTCTAAGTCGGTGCAGTCTTGAATAAGAACCTTTTTCTAAGTCGGTGCAGTTCTTGAATAAGAACCTTTATCTAAGTCGGTGCAGTTCTTGAATAAGTACCTTTTTCTAAGTCGGTGCAGTTCTTGAATAAGTACCCTTTTCTAAGTTGGTACAGTCTTGAATAAGAACCTTTTTTTAAGTTGGTGCAGTCTTGAATAAGTACCTTTTTCTAAGTCGGTGCAGTTCTTGAATAAGAACCTTTTTCTAAGTCGGTGCAGTTCTTGAATAAGTACCTTTTTCGAAGTCGGTGCAGTTCTTGAATAAGTACCCTTTTCTAAGTTGGTACAGTCCTGAATAAGAACCTTTTTTAAGTTGGTGCAGTCTTGAATAAGTACCTTTTTCTAAGTCGGTGCAGTTCTTGAATAAGAACCTTTTTCTAAGTCTGTGCAGTCTTGAATAAGTACCTTTTTCTAAGATGGTGCAGTCTTGAATAAGTACCATTTTCTAAGACGGTGCAGTCTTAAATAAATACCTTTTTCTAAGTCGGTGCAGTTCTTGAATAAGTACCTTTTTCTAAGTTGGTGCAATTCGTGAATAAGTACCCTTTTCTAAGTTGGTGCAGTCTTGAATAAGTACCCTTTTCTAAGTCGGTGCAGTCTTGAATAAGTACCCTTTTCTAAGTCGGTGCAGTCTTGAATAAGAACCTTTTTCTAAGTCGGTGCAGTCTTGAATAAGTACCTTTTTCTAAGTCGGTGCAGTCTTAAATAAATACCTTTTTCTAAGTCGGTGCAGTCTTGAATAAGAATCTTTTTCTAAGTCGGTGCAGTTCTTGAATAAGTACCCTTTTCTAAGTCGGTGCAGTCTTGAAGAAGAACCTTTTTCTAAGTTGTTGCAGTCTTGAATAAGAACCTTTTTCTAAGTCGGTGCAGTCTTGAATAAGAACCTTTTTCTAAGTCAGTGCAGTCTTGAATAAATACCTTTTTCTAAGTCGGTGCAGTTCTTGAATAAGTACCTTTTTCTAAGTTGGTGCAATTCGTGAATAAGTACCCTTTTCTAAGTTGGTGCAGTCTTGAATAAGTACCCTTTTCTAAGTCGGTGCAGTCTTGAATAAGAACCTTTTTCTAAGTCGGTGCAGTCTTAAATAAATACCTTTTTCTAAGTCGGTGCAGTCTTGAATAAGTACCTTTTCCTAAGTCGATGCAGTTCTTGAATAAGTACCCTTTTCTAAGTTGGTGCAATCTTGAATAAGAACCTTTTTCTAAGTCTGTGCAGTCTTGAATAAGTACCTTTTTCTAAGTCGGTGCAGTCTTAAATAAATACCTTTTTCTAAGTCGGTGCAGTCTTGAATAAGAATCTTTTTCTAAGTCGGTGCAGTTTTTGAATAAGTACCCTTTTCTAAGTCGGTGCAGTGTTGAAGAAGAACCTTTTTCTAAGTTGTTGCAGTCTTGAATAAAAACCTTTTTCTAAGTCAGTGCAGTCTTGAATAAGAACCTTTTTCTAAGTCAGTGCAGTTCTTGAATAAGGACCTTTTTCTATGTTGGTACAGTCTTAAATGAATACCTTTTTCTAAGTTGGTGCAGTCTTGAATAAGTACCTTTTTCTAAGTTGGTGCAGTCTTCAATAAGTACCCTTTTCTAAGTCGGTGCAGTCTTGAATAAGAACCTTTTTCTAAGTCGGTGCAGTCTTGAATAAGTACCCTTTTCTAAGTCGGTGCAGTCTTGAATAAGAACCTTTTTCTAAGTCGGTGCAGTCTTGAATAAGTACCTTTTTCTAAGTCGGTGCAGTCTTGAATAAGTACCTTTTTCTAAGTCGGTGCAGTTCTTGAATAAATAGCTTTTTCTAAGTTGGTGCAGTCTTGAATAAGTACCTTTTTCTAAGTTGGTGCAGTCTTGAATAAGTACCTTTTTCTAAGTCGGTGCAGTCTTGAATAAGAACCTTTTTCTAAGTCGGTGCAGTCTTGAATAAGTACCTTTTTCTAAGTTGGTGCAGTCTTGAATAAGTACCTTTTCTAAGTCGGTGCAGTCTTGAATAAGAACCTTTTTCTAAGTCGGTGCAGTCTTGAATAAGTACCTTTTTCTAAGTCGGTGCAGTCTTGAATAAGAACCTTTTTCTAAGTCGGTGCAGTCTTGAATAAGAACCTTTTCTAAGTCGGTGCAGTCTTGAATAAGTACCTTTTTCTAAGTCGGTGCAGTCTTGAATAAGAACCTTTTTCTAAGTCGGTGCAGTCTTGAATAAGTACCTTTTTCTAAGTCGGTGCAGTCTTGAATAAGAACCTTTTTCTAAGTCGGTGCAGTCTTGAATGAGAACCTTTTTCTAAGTCAGTGCAGTCTTGAATAAGAACCTTTTTCTAAGTCGGTGCAGTTCTTGAATAAGTACCTTTTTCTAAGTCGGTGCAGTCTTGAATAAGTACCTTTTTCTAAGTCGGTGCAGTCTTGAATAAGTACCCTTTTCTAAGTCGGTGCAGTCTTGAATAAGAACCTTTTTCTAAGTCGGTGCAGTCTTGAATAAGTACCTTTTTCTAAGTCGGTGCAGTCTTAAATAAATACCTTTTTCTAAGTTGGTGCAGTCTTGAATAAGTACCTTTTTCTAAGTTGGTGCAGTCTTGAATAAGAACCTTTTTCTAAGTTGGTGCAGTCTTGAATAAGTACCTTTTTCTAAGTTGGTGCAGTTATTGAATAAGAACCTTTTTCTAAGTCAGTGCAGTCTTGAATAAGTACCTTTTTCTAAGTTGGTGCAGTCTTGAATAAGAACCTTTTTCTAAGTCGGTGCAGTTCTTGAATAAATACCTTTTTCTAAGTTGGTTCAGTCTTCAGTAAGTACCTTTTTCTAAGTTGGTGCAGTCTTGAATAAGTACATTTTCTAAGTTGGTGCAATCTTGAATAAGTACCTTTTTCTAAGTCGGTGCAGTCTTGAATAAGTACCTTTTTCTAAGTCGGTGCAGTCTTGAATAAGTACCTTTTTCTAAGTCGGTGCAGTTCTTGAATAAATACCTTTTTCTAAGTCGGTGCAGTCTTGAATAAGTACCTTTTTCTAAGTCGGTGCAGTCTTGAATAAGAACCTTTTTCTAAGTCGGTGCAGTTCTTGAATAAGTACCCTTTTCAAAGTCGGTGCAGTCTTGAATAAGAACCTTTTTTTAAGTCGGTGCAGTCTTGAATAAGTACCTTTTTCTAAGACAGTGCAATCTTGAATAAGAACCTTTTTCTAAGTTGGTGCAGTCTTGAATAAGTACCTTTTTCTAAGTTGGTGCAGTCTTGAATAAGTACCTTTTTCTAAGTCGGTGCAGTCTTGAATAAGAACCTTTTTCTAAGTCGGTGCAGTTCTTGAATAAGTACCCTTTTCTAAGTCAGTGCAGTCTTGAATAAGAACCTTTTTCTAAGTCGGTGCAGTCTTGAATAAATACCTTTTTCTAAGTCAGTGCAGACTTGAATAAGAACCTTTTTCTAAGTCGGTGCAGTTCTTGAATAAGTACCCTTTTCTAAGTTGGTGCAGTCTTGAATAAGAACCTTTTTCTAAGACGCTGCAGTTCTTGAATAAGAACCTTTTTCTAAGTCGGTGCTGTTCTTGAATAAGAACCTTTTTCTAAGTCTGTGCAGTCTTGAATAAGTACCTTTTTCTAAGTCTGTGCAGTCTTGAATAAGTACCATTTTCTAAGATGGTGCAGTCTTAAATAAATACCTTTTCTAAGTTGGTGCAGTTCTTGAATAAGTACCTTTTTCTAAGTTGGTGCAGTCTTGAATAAGTACCTTTTTCTAAGTTGGTGCAGTCTTGAATAAGAACCTTTTTCTAAGTCGGTGCAGTCTTGAATAAGTACCCTTTTCTAAGTCGGTGCAGTCTTGAATAAGAACCTTTTTCTAAGTCGGTGCAGTCTTGAATAAGTACCTTTTTCTAAGTCGGTGCAGTCTTGAATAAGTACCTTTTTCTAAGTCGGTGCAGTCTTGAATAAGAACCTTTTTCTAAGTCGGTGCAGTCTTGAATAAGTACCTTTTTCTAAGTCGGTGCAGTCTTAAATAAATACCTTTTTCTAAGTCGGTGCAGTCTTGAATAAGAACCTTTTTCTAAGTCGGTGCAGTTCTTGAATAAGTACCCTTTTCTAAGTCGGTGCAGTCTTGAAGAAGAACCTTTTTCTAAGTTGTTGCAGTCTTGAATAAGAACCTTTTTGTAAGTCGGTGCAGTTCTTGAATAAGAACCTTTTTCTAAGTCAGTGCAGTCTTGAATAAGAACCTTTTTCTAAGTCAGTGCAGTTCTTGAATAAGTACCTTTTTCTATGTCGGTACAGTCTTAAATAAATACCTTTTTCTAAGTTGGTGCAGTCTTGAATAAGAACCTTTTTCTATGTCGATGCAGTTCTTGAATAAGTACTCTTTTCTAAGTCAGTGCAGTCTTGAATAAGAACCTTTTTTTAAGTTGGTGCAGTTCTTGAATAAGTACCCTTTTCTAAGTCGGTGCAGTCTTGAATAAGTACCTTTTTCTAAGTCGGTGCAGTTCTTGAATAAATAGCTTTTTCTAAGTTGGTGCAGTCTTGAATAAGTACCTTTTTCTAAGTTGGTGCAGTCTTGAATAAGTACCCTTTTCTAAGTCGGTGCAGTCTTGAATAAGAACCTTTTTCTAAGTCGGTGCAGTCTTGAATAAGTACCTTTTTCTAAGTCGGTGCAGTCTTGAATAAGTACCTTTTTCTAAGTCGGTGCAGTCTTAAATAAATACCTTTTTCTAAGTCGGTGCAGTCTTGAATAAGAACCTTTTTCTAAGTCGGTGCAGTCTTGAATAAGTACCTTTTTCTAAGTCAGTGCAGTCTTGAATAAGAACCTTTTTCTAAGTTGGTGCAGTCTTGAATAAGAACCTTTTCTAAGTCGGTGCAGTCTTGAATAAGTACCTTTTTCTAAGTCGGTGCAGTCTTGAATAAGAACCTTTTTCTAAGTCGGTGCAGTCTTGAATAAGAACCTTTTTCTAAGTCGGTGCAGTCTTGAATAAGAACCTTTTTCTAAGTCGGTGCAGTTCTTGAATAAGAACCTTTTTCTAAGTCGGTGCAGTCTTGAATAAGTACCTTTTTCTAAGTCGGTGCAGTCTTGAATAAGTACCTTTTTCTAAGTCGGTGCAGTCTTAAATAAATACCTTTTTCTAAGTTGGTGCAGTCTTGAATAAGTACCTTTTTCTAAGTTGGTGCAGTCTTGAATAAGAACCTTTTTCTAAGTTGGTGCAGTCTTGAATAAGTACCTTTTTCTAAGTCGGTGCAGTCTTAAATAAATACCTTTTTCTAAATTGATGCAGTCTTGAATAAGTACCTTTTTCTAAGTTGGTACAGTCTTGAATAAGAACCTTTTTCTAAGTCGGTGCAGTCTTGAATAAGAACCTTTTTCTAAGTTGGTGCAGTCTTGAATAAGAACCTTTTTCTAAGTTGGTGCAGTCTTGAATAAGTACCTTTTTCTAAGTTGGTGCAGTTCTTGAATAAATATCTTTTTTAAGTCGGTGCAGTCTTGAATAAGTACCTTTTTCTAAGTTGGTGCAGTCTTGAATAAGAATCTTTTTCTAAGTCGGTGCAGTTCTTGAATAAATACCTTTTTCTAAGTCGGTGCAGTCTTGAATAAGTACCTTTTTCTAAGTCGGTGCAATCTTGAATAAGAAACTTTTTCTAAGTTGGTGCAGTCTTGAATAAGTACCTTTTTCTAAGTCGGTGCAGTTCTTGAATAAATACCTTTTTCTAAGTCGGTGCAGTCTTAAATAAGTACCTTTTTCTAAGTCGGTGCAGTCTTGAATAAGTAAGTATAAAGATGTACTATCACATCAGGGGATGCAGAGAGGCTGATACACAAGTGTTGTGCAAACATTTTTTCTTTAACATATATATGGTACAGTGTGGTCCATTTTGCTTATAGCTGATCATGTCATGTTGATCCATTTTAATTTTCATTATTTTGGACACTCTAAACTGGCCCTAGGTGTGTGTGTGAGTGTGCCTTCTGTGGAAGGTTGGGCGCGGGGCTGGCAACTCGACACCGTAAAACTCCACTACCATTCAATGTGCAGACAAGGTGATCCGCTGTGGCGACCCCTAACCGGGAAAGCCGAAAGAAGAAGAAGAAGAAGATGTTATTCTTATAATATTGTCTCTTGATTTTGTAATGCTGAGGAGTAGTACAAGTACATTCTGCTTGGCATTCCAATGGAGACATGCAGGAGAGAGTATTCAGGTCAGGGAATCATGGTTTATTTTTTAACTGTTTAGAATGATTTCATGCAAACTTGAAAAATTTTATGGATGTTAATTAATGATAAATTTTGTCAAGTATTTAAAATATGCGTAGATGTTGTAGTCAAGTACCCAGGAACTCACATTGCTCATGAAATGCAATTTTTTTTATAGTGTTTATTTATCCTTTGTTCACCAGGTTAGTCCCACTAAGTATTAAACTCTTTTCAAAGGAGAACCAACATGATATTTATACAACTAGGGAAAATGTGGTCAGATTATTGAGGAACTTCCTGTAGTCTTTTTAATAATTAACATGGGATCTTTTATATCCACCAGAGCTACCACTAACTGAAGCAGATGGGAACCTCGGTTTTACATCTTATCCAAAAGGAAGGTCTTTCAGGAGTGCAGCACTGCAGTGTTAGCAATTGATCTACTTGGTGTGGGAATAGAACCCACAGTCTTTTGCTCTAAAGGCAGTATGATACATACTGTGCCACTAACACTGGTTAAATTATTTTTTCTTTTTTAATGTTGTAAAAATATATTATATTTCTGAATAATAAAAAGCAAGTGCAAAATAATTACGTTTTCTTTACTTCTTTGTAAATTAAATGTTGAAAGTCTAGTGTAAAATTAAACAACCTTCATTTTTAGCTAATTAGAAGTTAAATTAGTTTTTTCTAATAATTCATGAATCAGATTTTTTTCTTTTTTAACACTTTTGTTAAAAGAAAACAAAACATATCAACATTTTTTTCATTTGCATACATAATACATATATGTTTTCTTTATTCATATCAACTGTCATTCACAACAACATTACACAAATCGCTCAGTTCCTGCTGTCCCTTAAATCTCACTCCTCATCCTGAACATTGTTCTACATGTATTGTTCCCACAGTTTTCATTTACTTCTATATAATTTGCACTTTAGCTGTTCTAAAGGTCCTAACTCCAGTTATTTTATCTTATTTACAGTATTCAGTATTTCAGTTATAGTTGGTTTAGATTTGGTTTCCATTTTTGAGTAATTGTTTTTTGGCAACCAATAGCATTAAACTTAGTAAGGACTTGATATATTGAGATCCTGTGTCTCATCTCAAAATAATCACATCCTTAGTTACAGCCATTTGCTCCCCCAAATTTTCTAACAGAATACTCTGTAAAAAAATTTCAATTCTGCTAACTGATTGCACTCCCAAAATTCATGATTTCTTGTGTATCACAACTCCAGCATTTGCTATCTGAGGAAAAAATATGAAAATACACAAGCAAACATTTCCAAGCAAAAATCCTAAACCTTCTGGCCTTTGTTACACACTTGGGAGCCATACTTGTGTTTTTCAGTTGCTGCTTTGTAAATTGCTTTTCTCGATTGATTCTTGTAGCTATCATGCAATATTTTTATGCCCTACTAATTATCCCCCTTTTCAACAGGCATTTCATTTCTAGACCCACCTAAAAACTCTACCACAGCTGTTTTTTCACCTAACACTCTCTATCCTTTACTCTTTGCTTGTACTCTAATATCAATCCCTGGTAGGGAAAGCAGTCTGTAAGCTGTAGTTCAAACTTCTGCTTGACCTCACCCCCATTCTATTACCTTTCTTTCTCTAGCTATTGGCTCCCAATACCTTGGTTCCTTTGTCA
Source organism: Protopterus annectens (assembly GCF_019279795.1). Taxonomy (NCBI): domain Eukaryota; kingdom Metazoa; phylum Chordata; order Ceratodontiformes; family Protopteridae; genus Protopterus; species Protopterus annectens. The sequence continues at coordinate 1,506,534,913 of NC_056746.1, read as the reverse complement.
ATTTTCTCCTGTAAATCTCAACCCCTCTTGCCTATTTTCTATATCTAAAAGTCAAACACACTCCAAAAACTAATAATTCAAAAGAAGCAGGATCCAAAACGAAGTTCCACAGCAAATTTTATTGATTTTGAGCGCTTTCGTCAGCCTTAAGGCTCAGACTTCATCAGAAATACTTGAAGTACAATGTAATACACTTAAATATCAACTCAATATAATCACATGCTTTTAAAACTATTTTCTATACCTCTACTTGCAGTCAGCCCTGCTGGCAAAATCTCCTTTCACAAGTCCCATGTTGGATTAGATCTTAGAATACGTTCTACTACTTTATGCACGTAATATTCGCTTGAGGAAGAGTTGCATATGTTTAAGGAAATAAAAGCAGCTTTTACATTTCTTACCTATCTGTAGAATAATAATACTGTATAGCTTTAGAAAGATTTGCTTTGTGCTGGAAATGTTTGAGCTTGTAGAATATGATATCAACCATTATTTATATTTGAGAATACAAACACCACTATCTTCAGTGCTGCTGTTTTTTTGCGTGTTTGCACATGCCCGTGGTTTGCTTTGAGTGGATTAAAGCTTTTAAAACCCTTGCTGGACCGGTTTTATTTGTGCCTGAAGATAGTGGTGTTTGTATTCTCAGTTTTGACTTTCCACTATTTTGCTCAAGTTTGCTTCATTATTTATATTTGTTTGAAATCATGACAAAAATGCATTTTTCCCATCTTTTTTACTCAATAAATGTAGAAAACCCACCTCTCTCTCTCTTTATATATATATATATATATATATATATATATATATATATATATATATATAATTTATATGTGTATGTGTGTGTGTTTCTGTGTGTGTCTGTGCATGAATGTATGTGCTTATTTATACAAGTATGCTTTTTGTTGACTTGGCAGTAAAATGGGTTATTTAGTTGATCGCACCGATAGTTGGCTTTATAAGTTGACAATTGTGCCTTTGGGACTATTGCATATTATGTACAACACTGCACTTATATGGTTGTGTGACTGTATATAAGTTAGAGGGTGAGTGAGGCATATTCCTTCACATTTGGGGATTTGGCAGAAGAATTCCACAAGAAAATGCAGTTGCTTTACTGCTGTGTAATGTGGCTTGTGCTGTTTCCTTATGCTATATTAATGTTTTCAATACAAAAGTAGTTTTTCTGATGCTATTTAACTTGTTTGTGATGGGAAGGTTTACAGTGTAATAATAGAACTTTAAGTGATTTTGACTGAATAATATTCTACTAGGTGCAGGGATTTGTTTATATAACTTTGTTGTCCATTGTGTGTGTGTGTGTGTGTGTGTGTGTGTGTGTGTGTGTGTGTGTGTGTGTGTGTGTGTGTGTGTGTGTGTGTGTGTGGGTATCGATGTTGGGTAGTGGGTTTGTAACTGTATGTGTACTACTCTGGGTGGTTTCTGAGTGTCAGTTGTCTTTGCAGTTAAACATTTGATATGCTCTGTAGTGTGTGTGTGTGTGTGTGTGTGTGTGTGTGTGTGTGTCCCAAGTACTTATGTCTCTGACCATATTTCCATTTTGTAGCTATCTATACAGTATGATGGCAGGAAGGGCTGTCAACAAAAAGTGATGGCACTACACTTTATAGCATTTAGTTTGAGCCCATTGTTAGGAAAGAAAGAGTTTACTAAAGGGATGGAGGGAGTTCTTAGTGGGTTTGGCTGTCATAGAGTGACTAAACAACAATCCCCAGTTTTCAGTCCTCTGCAAAATCTGTTAGCCACAGGTCCCAGCTCTTTGCTTGGAGATAGTTGAAGTAAATACAAAAAGCAGAGGTCCCAGTACTAAGCACCGAGGGACACCACTGGTTATAGGTTCATAGGTTCATACTAGGCTATCTGCCCTAGGGCATTTACAAGCCTAGCCAGAGTTGTTTGGCTTATGCCCCCTTTGAATTGAGTTTATTGTGCCCTTTGTAAGGTTAGATTACTGTGCCTCTGTCCAGCAGTGACACAGAAGTAATCCCAGGGGTACACCTACGATCACCCATCCACTCGTCAAGATTCCTCTTGAAGATGGTCAGTGAGGGGCTCTGCCTAACATGGACTGGGATTCTATTCCAGAGTGAGGGGAGCCTCTGGGTTATGAATCTGTCCCTCCAGCATGTCCTGTTTATTTCTGTGCTGAGGTTTAAGTCCCTCGAGCGCGTAGCTGTAAGGGATTTGGATTTACTGAGGTGAAGCATGTCCATTAATTCTGGGTTGGACATAGCTTTATACGTGAGGCATAGGTCGCCTCTAAGTAGGCGGTATGCAACTGAGTAGAGCTGGAGTTTCTTTAACCGAGCAGCATATGGCATCTGTTTGAGTCCCTTAATCCTCTTTGTGAGGTACTTTTGGGGTCTTTCAAGTTGCTGCAGGTGTCGGGGTAGGTACATCCCAAAAGGGGCATTGTAATCTATTATGCGCCTGATGAGGGAAGAATAAAGGGGTACGATGACCTCCCTTGATCTAGATGTGAATCCTTTCATGATAAGGTGGGCTATATAGAAGGTCCTTCTAACCACTTTGGCAATGTGTTTGTCAAAGGAGAGATTACTATCAACTTGGGTACCCAGATCCCTAATTACTTCTTCCGTACTTAAAGGATTACCACCTATGTGGTAATTTGTAGGCACTTTGTTTTTGCCAAAGGGTATGACTATACACTTTTTAGCGTTTAGCTTCAGGCCATGGCTCTGGCACCAGTTGTCTGTATCTGTGAGGCCCTTTTGGAGGATGCTTGTATCAGCTGGAGAGTCAATTTTGGCGCCCAGTTTGCAGTCATCTGCAAACTTGGTCAGCCACAGTCCTCCCGTGTTAGCCTGTACCTCAGAAAAATATATACTGAATAAGAGAGGTACCAGGACTGAGCCTTGTGGGATGCCACTTGTAACTGGTTTCGAGTCTGACATGGCTCCAGCAATCCTGATCATGTGGGTCCTGTCTTTGAGCCAGTTTGCAACCCATCTTGTGATGTAGGGGTTTATATTTAAGCTGGAGAGCTTATCTATGATGCCCGAGTGGGGTATTGTGTCAAAGGCTTTTGCGAGGTCAAGGTAGGCTGTGTGGACTACCTTCCCTTCATCTATGGCCTTGGTGACTGTTTCAAAGAAATCGACCAGGTTTAAGAGGCAGGATCTGCCCTTGACAGAGCCGAATTGGGTAGGATCCAGTGTCTGTAGGTCTCCAATGTCATTGTTAATGAGTTCCATGATGATCCTCTCCATAGCTTTGCAGACCAGGCTAGTCAGGCTTATGGGGCGATAGTTTCCAGGGTCCATAGAGGCACCACCTTTGTGGAGTGGGACCACTGTTGCTTTACATCATTCTTTGGGTACATATCCTGTAGTAAGGCTGAGGTTGAACAGTAGTTTTATGTTTGGGTTTAGTTCTTCTTGTAGTTCATGTAGGACACAACCCGGGACACCATCTGGTCCCATTGATGCTGTGTTTTTTGCTTTGGAGAGGGCGGCTTTCACCTGAGCATCTGAGATGTTTGGAGGGGCAGCACTCTGCTGGGATAGTTATTTGCCCTTTTGAGGGGGAGAAGTTTGCACTGAACGTTTTTGCCAGGATGTTAGCAATATCTGTGAGTTCAGTGTATTTTTTGTCATTTTGGATTACCTCTGAGCATATCTGGGAGTTGCCTCCCAAGTTCCTAACATAACTAAAGAAAACCTTGTGATTATCTTTAGTATCCTGTGCTATTTTTTTCTCGAAGCTGGCCTTGGAGGATTTTATGAGGGATCGTAGTTTTTTGCTGGTACTGATCAGAGATGCCTTCCCTTTTTGGGACTTTGCTCTATCATGTACTCCTTCTGTTGTACAGCCTATTTATGGCTGGGGTCCACCAGACTGGAGGCCTGCCTTTGGAAGATTGGGTCTTGGTTTTGTTTGGGATAGCATGATCCATGCATTCCTGGAGGTGTCCATAGAATGTGTTTATAAAGGATTCTGCCATTTGGGCCATAGTTTACACTGGCCCAGGGACCTTGAAGGATTCCACCTTGGTTTTGAGAAGTGTGAAGTTCACTTTTGAGAGGTTTTTCACTGTGGTTTTCTGGGCTGGGGGTGGAGTCGGGATGTGGATATCCAGTGAGATTAGTTTGTGGTCCGATCTTACCAATGAGGGGTATACCTCTGGTATGGAGCATAGAGTCCCCATATTGGTGATGACCAGGTCCAGTATGTTTTCCCCTCTTGTGGGGGTGGTGACTAGTTGTTCCATAGCATTTGAGTTTATAAATTCTAGGAACCTTTGGGCTAGGGTGTTGGGGCTTGAGTAATGCTCCCAGTCTATGTTTGAAGTCTGAGTAGTTGAAGTCACCCAATATAATGGTGTTTGGAGAGATCTTCATATTCTCCAGTGTTCTCAGGAAAGCCGAGTGGGATTCCTGATTTTGAGAGGGTGGTCTGTAACATGCTACAAACTGAAGGGCAGTTTTGCCCACTGTTAGTTGCACATGGATGGCTTCCGATGCTTCATGCAATGCCACTAACCTGGAGGTGTGGGTATCTTTGATGAATATAGATAGTCCTCCTCCTTTTGTGGTTCGGTCTGAGTTTTGGGGCCGAAAAGCATGATATGAGGTATAACCTGGTAGTGCTGGGGTGCTCTCTGGAGCCTTGAACCAGGTTTCCGTCACTGCACATATATCGATGTTCTCCATACTGAGGAGGGTTTTGAGTGCATGCATCTTGAGGATTAGACATCTGGCATTGAGCAGCATTACCCTTAGTTTCTTATTCATTGCATTGACTATGGAGGTGGGTTTGTCTTTTGAGCCTTGCCTAAAAAAGGCACTATGGGGTTGACAAGAGCCTTTGCCAATATCCGAAAGCCCAGGGGTGACAGGTGCAAGCCATCCCTAGTGAAGCAACGTGGCTTGTCGAGCATGTCATCCCAGGCTGACAGACACTGGATCCCCTTTGAATGACACCAAAATTTTAGCCAATTGTTAAAATTGATCATTTTGTCTCTATACTGTGGCATCATTGTAGGTGAGGGTAAGATGCTGCTAAAGGTCAGGGTCATGCCGGCCTGGGCTACATGATCAGAGAGCTCCTCTATGTCTCTTTTCATGTAGTCCAGGGAGGTATGTCTCAGGTCATTCACACCAGCATGGACAATGACTGAGTCATATTTGTACTTGCCTTGGAGTGACCTGAGTGCTTGTGTTATGTGGCGGATCCTAGCACCGGACAAGCAGCTCACTATGACCTTCTCTTTGTTCAGCCTGGTGAGCGGGACATCAGTGTGTCTGACTATAGAATCACCTATCACAAGTGTTTCAGGTGTGTTATTTGGCCTTAAGGGCTGTGACTGTTTGGCACACTGACTTTGTGAGCTATGTGTCACACGTGTTTTGTTTTGGGGTGGCGTTTGCTTGGATGTCTGCTTTGGAGGTCTCTGCTGCTTAGGCAGATTTTTATTTAGAGCCTCTGAGTATGTTTTTGTGTGTTTATGTGTATGGTTTGCTGTTGTGGTAGGACTATGTGAGACTGGATTTGTGGTGTGTGAGGTTACCTTCTCCTCCTGACTGGTTGCACCAGTTCTGAGTTGAGATAGCTCAGCCTCCAGTTTGGCTATATGGTTGCATCTCTCACATGTATTTGAACTTGTTGGGAGGAGGAGAGGGTTGTCTGTGTACATGAGGCAGTTGTAACATTGCCTCAGGATACCCAAATTCACCAGCTGGACTTGAGAGGAAACCATTGACTGACCACTGGACATGCTAGAATAGTATAGGGAAATCTTTTATCACTGAAAAAAGGACCAATAGGGGACAAGGTACTCGAAGGGAGTATATGAGGATGTAGTGCTTTTAGTTTACCAGTGCTCACTTGTAAAATAGCTTAAACTAGCAAGTGCAGGGCTTTAGATAGAGAATAGGGTGTTTCATTTGAGAGATAGAGCAGTTCTAAGGGAAAAAGTAAAGAGTAGACTTTGTGGACCTGGAATAGTTTAAACCCGATTAAGCGGCGGTGCCCGATGCTGCGCTATGCGCACAATCGTGCAAAACCGTGCTAAAGCGGCTTTTTATACAGGGGGCATGAAAGAGCTAGAAATTAGCCCAAAACGGCCAATAAACTACTAGATTCTGTGGTGAGAGCACTCCTCCAGGGACAGGTATGCTGCTCAAAGCTCCCCACTCCCACTGGTGAACAAAGAAGCTTCCTTCTGTCCAAGTAAGGAAATGGGCAACACAGGAACTATACCTTTCAGTTGAGGCATCTGCATCTCAAACTGTGTGGGTACTATCTTCCGGCCACTTTGCTAGCCATCATATCATACATTGGTCAATTTTTAAAGCAGCCAGTGATGGCCTGCACCTGTCACCCCTGGGATTCTGGATACTGGCTAAGGTTCTTGCTGCCCCAATAGTACCTTTTTTTAGGCAAGGTTCAAATGACAAATCCACCACCGTAACAGGAACAGGCAAACAAAAACTGAGGGTGATGCTACTCAATGCTAGAAGTCTAAATCTCAAAATGCACTCACTCGAGGCACTCCTTAAAATGGAGAACATCGATATCTGTGCAGTGGCCGAGACCTGGGTCAAGGCTCCAGAGAGCACCCCTGTAGTACCAGGCTATAACTCATACCACACTTTTCGGCCATGTAACCTGGACCGGAACACCAAAGGTGGAGGTGTGTCCATATTCATTAAAGATATCCACACGTCCAGGCTAATTGCTCAGCATAATGCAGCCGAGGTTATCCAAGTGCAACTAACTCTGGGCAAAACTGCAATCCAAATTGTAGCTTGCTACAGATCACCCACCATTACTCAGGATTCCCACTCCTCTTTTCTTGATGTACTGGAAAATATTAGGGTTCAACCAATGGGTAATTTCAACTACCACACCATTAACTGGGAAAACTACTCATGCACCAACTACTTCGCTCAATGCTTTCTGGAATTCATAAACTCCAATGCCCAGGATCAACTTATTCACACCCCCACCAGGGGCAACAATATCCTAGATCTAGTCATTACCAACATGAGTGACCAGTGTTCCACACCTGAAGTCAACACCTCATTGGTCCGATCCGACCATGAGCTAATTACCCTAGATATCCACATCCTGCCCCCACCCCCCATTAAGGAAACCATGGTAAAAATTTTCTCCAAAGCCACCTTCATGCTTTTTAAGACAGAAGTGGTGAACTTCATGACACCCATGCAGATGGACAATACAGCTATGACTATTGAATCCTACACAATTGCACTTTATAAGCACTTACATGAGTGCATGGATCGTGCTATCCCAAACAGAACCAAGATGCTATCCTCCAAATAAAGGAAGCCAATCTGGTGGTCCCCTGCCATAAACAAACTATATAATAGAAGGAAGAAACTGTTGCAAAAGAGAGTAAAATCCCATGAGTGGAGGAGCTCCCTGGTCAACCTCAGTAAGAAGCTGCGATCCCTGATAAAATCCTCCAAATCTAGTTACAAAAACAAAATCGCCACTGATTCTATAGACAACCACAAAGCATTCTATAGCTATGTCAAGAATCTCAATGGCGACACTCAGATCTGCTCTGAGTTACAGCACAATGGCACTAAATATACAGACCCAACTGATATTGCCAACATCCTGGCAGATAGGTTCAGTGCTAACTTTACCCCCCTCTCACCCCTAAAGAGCCCATCTCTATACCGGAAGAATGCAAAGTTCCTGTAATCACGGCTGCACAGGTAAAAACCACACTCTCCAAAGCCAAGAACACAGCATCCATGGGACCAGACAACATCCCAGGTTGCATTCTACACGAACTACAGAATGAACTGGCACCCCACCTAAGTGCCATGTTCAGTCATAGCCTCACCTCAGGCTTTGTGCCTGCTGAATGGTGCACAGTGATGATTATCCCACTCCACAAGGGGGGAGCCACCACGGACCCCGGGAACTACCAACCCATTAGCCTGACGAGCCTGGTCTGCAAGGCCATGGAACGTATCATCATGGAACTTATAAACAAAGACATTGGTAATCTCCAAACTCTGGACCCCACCCAATTCGGGTTTGTAAAAGGCAGATCATGTCTCCTAAACCTGATAGACTTCTTTGAAGCAGTCACCAAAGCTGTAGACAAGGGTAAGGTGGTTCACACAACCTATCTAGATCTTGCCAAGGCTTTCAACACCATCCCCCACTCTGGAATTATAGATAAACTCACTAAACTAGGTATAAATCCCTATGTCACAAGATGGGTTGCCAACTGGCTCACTGACAGAGCCTACACTGTGAAAGTAGCAGACTCCAAATCCGACTTCAGACCAGTGATAAGTGGAGTACCACAGGGTTCAGTCCTGGGTCCTCTCCTGTTTGGTATCTACTTCTCTGAAGTACAGGCTAACACAGAAGGTCTTTGGCTAATGAAGTTCGCAGATTACTGCAAACTAGGAGACATAATCGTAACTCCTAACAATGTGGACATCCTACAAAAGGGCCTCACTGAGACAGATGCCTGGTGTCAAAGCCGTGGCCTCAAGCTCAATGCCAAAAAGTGCATTGTTATCCCCTTTGGTAAAAGCTCTGTACCCATAAACTACAACATAGGCGGTAGTATATTTAACACCAAAAGTGTAATAAGAGACCTTGGGACACAGGTGGATAGTAATCTCTCCTTTGATAATCACATTGCCACAGTAGTCAGGAAATCCTTCTACATGGCACACCTCATCACAAAAGGTTTCTCATCAAGAAAAAAAGAGGTCATTGTTCCTCTCTACTCATCACTCATTAGACCCATTATAGAGTACAACACCCCTTTTGGTAAGTACCTCACAAGACATCTACAACAACTGGAAAGGCCGCAGAAATACCTCACAAAGAGGATTACTGGCCTCAAACAGATGCCCTACGCAGACCTTCTCAAAAACTCCAGCTTTACTCCATCGCATATCGTCTACTCAGAGGTGATCTCTGCCTAACATATAAAGCTATGTCAAACCCAGAGCTGCTGGACATGCTCCACTTAAAGAAATCCCAATCCCTCCGAGTTACACACTCTAGGGACCTAAACCTTGTCACCACAATAAACAGAACATGCCGGAGGGATAGATTCCTGTCCCAGAGACTTCCCATACTCTGGAATAAACTATGTATCTATATCAAACAGAGCTCCTCATTAGCACTCTTCAAGAAAAATCTTGATGATTGGATGGGAAATAGGAAATTCACCCCGGGGATCACCTCTGTGGCTTCTGCTCGACAGTGGCACAGAAAAATAATTTTCTTGGGTTGCAAAAGCAAGGGTACCGTTTTGGCTGGGCTTGTATAGGCCCCAGGGCCGATATCCTAGTACCTACCTATGAACCTATGGACCTATTTAGCTTTTTTATGATGCCGGCATGGAGAGTGGTGTCAAAGGCCTTGGCCAGGTTAAGATAAATCTTGTGTACGTCCACCATGTATAGTCTCTGTAACCCTTCTGAAGAAGTTTACCTGATTATACAGAATCTACCTTTCATAACTTGAAAATGTTGTGGGTCAAATATGACAAGATCCTTGATATCACAGTTTATGATGTCAGTTACAATTTCTTCTGTGGCTTTGCAGGTGAGGCTTGTTAAGTCTGATAGCTCTCCAATTACCTGGTTCAGTTGTAAGGCCAATTTTATAGACGGACATCGCCACTGCATAGTGCCACTCATTAGGGACAAAACCACTACCTATATGTAGGTTAAACAGTTTGAGGAGTTTGTCTGTATAGGCAATTAAGACTATTAATTAAGCAAGTCTTTTAGCAGTTTCAAGAAATTATCTTTAGAGATAATAGGGGAATAAGGGATTCACATATTTCAGAGCCTTGAATGGAAGTCTCAGAGTGAAGTTAATACTAGACTGGTGTACAAAGACACTGCCAGTATCTATTGGGGCTGAAAGGAGAGATGACTGAATGAAGAGATGATAATTAGCAAGCAAAATGAGGTCTGAATGGAGAGGTGATAAATCAGCAAGCAAAAGGTGGTCTAAGAGATGATAAATCAGCAAGCAAAAGAGAGTAGTATTACTGAAACTGAATTCATCCTCAAGTCTTGGTGAATATCGTCACGAGGTTGGACCTGTTTTTCACAAAATCTCACCAAGATAACACTGATATATAGACTGTATTTTATATAGCATATATCATGGACAAAAGTAGGTCAAAAACAAAAAAAGATAGCTGGGTGCACAAGAACCAGGATTAAAAAGTGCCCAATCCTGGTAGATGCACTGGTACCAGGACTGGAAAAAATGACAGTGTAGAATCCTAAAGCCATGGAAATATTCCCACAATGGAGCTAGGCCAAGCCCAGGGAGAGGATGTCCCCTATGTTGTAGAAGGAAGTAGCGATCTACAAAAATCACAAAAACTAATAGGCCAAAAAAAAGCCATAAAGGTGATAAACTGGACTACTGAGAATAAGAAAGAAATTATGTATTGTTACTATTATGCGAGAAGCCCTGAATTTCCAGACAGAAAACATATGAAAAGATTAAGAGAGAAATTGAGGAAAGAAAAATACTTCCACAAGAAAAACTGTCAGACGCTTCAAATACAAATTTGTGTTCATTAAAACAACAAATTTATGAAATGCATTATATAGACCAAGAAACGTTGGTCCATTTGGGAAAAAAGCAGCTGAGGAAGTGTGAAAATATAAAGAACGAAATCTAGAGACTTTTGAAAAGGCAAAAGAGAAATATGGACATGGGAAAGAAAGAAGGATCTGATATGGTGCAATTTTTATGCAAAGTGGAAAGTCAAATTAATCAGCACAAAAAAGGCAGCCTCAAATATATTTAAAGAGAAATACAGGCAAACCATCCAAATATGAAAAATTTCACAATAAAAAAATATCACAAATATCAAAATAACAAAGAGGGAATGTAGAACGGAAGAATAGTAAAGTAGAAGTTAAAAAAATAGAATTTGAAGTTATGGAATACTTGTGAAGGACTTAGCATAGAAAGTCTAACACAGGTTACATCACAGCATGATGGAACAATGAGTCCCCATATTAAAGAGAAACAGGAGGAGCAGCAGATGTCTGAAGAAGAAATATAGACATGGGAAAGAACAAGATTTTTAATATGGTGTAATATTTCTGCAAAGGAAAAAGCAAAATCAATCAATACAAAAAGAGCAGCACCAAAGATATTTGAAGAAAAATAAAGGCAAAGGCAACTAGACATTGAAAATATTACAATACAAAAAATAAGAAAACAAACAGGAAAAGTAGAAAAGAGGATTAGTAGTTGAGAAGTTAAAGCAATAGAAACTGAAGTTTTGGCTTACCAGTGAAGTGAAGGATTTAGTGTAGAAAATCTAACTCATAAAACATCACAGCAGGATCAAACAATGGATCCCCAAATTAAGGCAAAACCAGTGGAGTGGGAAACATCTGATCAGTTGCTAGATAATGACACTTTGGAGCCTTCCATAGAAAACCTGTACAAATGTTCAGCAGAAGGGGAGGAACAGGAAACAGTGGCAGCTCTGGCACAGCCAAAGTTGTGGTGCGATAAGCCAGTAAGTTCCTATATGAAAAAGCAATGGATGAGACAGGATGAAAACAAAGAGAAAGGAGCACAGGAAGACGCTGTGGAACCATCTATAGAATGCACACAGGAAATTGAGAACAAAGACTATGCCATCAGTTTAGAAGAAAATGATCTAAGAGAAAAGTTGCTTGATTTAATAGAGATGGACAGACAAATCAAGAGCAATGAAATAAATAGATTACAGAAAGTAAATAAAACCCAAAAAGTTAGAGGTTTGATAAAAGAAATGAGCACAGTAACTAGGACTGCCCATAGAGATTCATGTGACATTGCAGAAGTAAATAGGATATATTACTGTGCAGCTAAATTAATAGCAGATAAAGTCTTACCAGAAAAACACAGGGTAGTAAGGGAAAGGAAGGGGAGAAATTGAATGCCATCATGGAATTATCAAATAGAGAGACTATAAAGCAATTATGGGCAGTGCAGTGCTCCAGAGGTTAGCGTTGTTACCTCACAGCAAGAAGTTCTCTTGTTTGATTCTTGGCTGGGTTGCCTTCTGTGCTGAGTCTACATGTCCTCCCTGCATTTGCTTGGGTTTCCTTTGGGTGCTCTAGTTTCCTCCCACTTTCTAAAGACATGTGTCTGTAGCATTTCTACCCGAGCCTCCACTGAAAATGGGCTGTGTCCCAGTCCGACTTTCCTGGTAAACAAATGTTAAATAAATAAATAAAATAAATGAAGACAAGAACTGCCACTGTCAGAAGAGTATAGAAGATGGAACAGACCAACAAAAATACTCAGAAAGATAGGCATGATAAAAGCAATGCATCAGAGCGGATCAGGATCTATCCTGAGCTATTGTAAATAATAAACTAAAAATATCAGCACAGGCAGAAAAACTTAGAAGATACACAGATAAATATAAAGGGAATGTACCAAATAAGCAATTTACTGATGACTCAAAAAAGTTTTATAGAGAATAGAGAAACAAGGCAAAAGGAATTGAAACACCACCAAAAAACCATCAGGGTTGGATGTAGAGGTTTGGGAAGTTTAAAGGAGAAGATCACAAGTTTTTGGTCAGATGTCACTGAGGATGGTGATACAACAGGTTTAGTACAAGAAACAGCCATATTTGTAAGCCTCAAGAATGCTGTGTCTTTTGCCAGATTATTTTGCCAATTGATCAATGACATTTTTGTTTATTAAGTCTAATAGTTTTTTTTTTGGCATATCCTGCATCGAAGGTAATGTGTCACATTTATTGAACAGCAGTTAAAGTCATTCAAAAGAAGTGAGTTTTTGCAAATCAGATAATTTAGAAGACTGAAGAATCTTCCGTGGTCATTAGGGGACAAAGAAGGTGTGTTGTGACAAGCGTTTAGTCAATATTTAATCCTGTGTACACTTACCTGTAGTTCAATGAGTTCAGTTTCTGAGTCTTCAAAGAGCTGCCTGGAGGTAATAGGTTCCACCACATTTACCATTAGATTAACAAGAAAAATATACTGGCAAGTCCGTTGGCATTCAAATGAATGGTATATTGGAAAAATGGAATTCGGGCAAATGGAAGTAGTTGCAATGAAGGAAAACACTGAGAAACAAATTCTTGAGTGGAAAGCTGGCAGCTTTATTGTTTTCAGAGTGGAATTATTTTTTACATAACTTAAGCACTTTAGCATTCCATGTTCCTTGTGCATATATTGCAGTTAATGTTTGCTACAAATGTAGTGGATCGTACAGACAGCAGTTATGTGTAAAAATTGTTTTCTCATTTCAGTGCAAGGTTGAGAGTATGTATTTGGTGAGTATCGTGTGGTGAACACACAGCCTTAACCTTGTGATGAGCATGTGCAGGACCAGGACTGTTTAAAGTATTGTTTAAGCAGTGGTTTAAAATTTAATCTGACTTATTTGTAAGTAAAATGAATCTGTTACTAGAGCAGAGGTCCCTTGCTGCACAGTAGGTCAGTAATAGTTGTGTAGTGCAGGGCATTTTTTTGGATGATGAATGAGTTTGTGTGCTGTAGTTAGTTGTGAGTATGTTAGGTAGTTGTGCAGTTCAAGCCAGTTTAATTGCTTTAAGCTATGACACTGGTGGGTCCTACAATAAAGAAACAATATTTTTGAGTGTTTAGTGCTGCTCAGATAACACACTTTTATCTGAGTAGTTGTTAATAAATATTTTGGTATATCTCAAAGATCACTACTCATAATTCTTAGCAAGTAGAATTGCACACATGGTTTGTTTTCTTTTATATAAATGTGTCTTTGCCTATGTCTTAAATGATAATTCAGTAAAGGTGTTTGCCACCACAGCAGGCTGGTAATTTGCCTCAGATGCAGGTGAGAGACCCTGCTGTGGCCAAGCTGGTTCCTCAGGCCACTCTCCTTTTCCCTAGATCCCTCTGTGTGGCAAATACAGCCACTATGGACTGGGGGTTAGCAATGTCCTCTGCAGCTATTGGGCTTCCCTTAGTGGGCAAGGGAGGACCACTTTGGTTGGTGTTGCTGCAAGAAGGGAGAGAAAAACTGCCCCTGCTTGACCAGATTGTTGTGCCCATCCCTGAGGAAGCTATTGCTGACATTAAAAAAATGTGGTTGCCTTAATTTACCTGTCAAAAAGAAACAGAAAACTAAATGTATAACTTCTCCTGCTCCAGTCTCACTGGACAGGAGTAGTTTATTAAGTCCATCTCAGGGTCTTGTACAGGATACTGACCTTTCTTATCAGGTGGTTTCTGGTAAAAGAAAAGGCGATTCCTGTTTTTCTGAAGAGATTCAAGAAATTAAATCCAGAGAGGAATGTGATGGACAGATACAGTTTTCCCCCTCAGAATTCTGATTCAGGCTCAGTGGACATCATGTTCCCTGAATCTCCCTATCAGTGATTCATTTTTTCTGAGACTATTTCCAGAATGTGCAAGTGTATTCAGTGGGAGAACACTGAAGAGTGTGACTATGACCTACTCTCTGGAGATACTAGGCAGAGGTCTGGTGACAGGTATGTTATGGGGTATGATTGGTGGGGACAGGGGGGAGGGTGAAGTGTTCACCAAACCTGTCTGCTAGCAGGTTGGTGATGTCCTGAGGTTCAGTATAACTGGTACCATCCACAGCTACTTCGGCACAAAGCTGGGCCTTCACTTTTAGATTTCAAACATAGCTAAAGAATTATTTGGAATTTAACTTAGCTAGGGATGTTAATCTAGTTTCTTAATTAGCTTTAGAGGACTTTACAAGATGTCTATCCTGCTGTTTATGCTTTGGAGGGAGTTCTTCCTTTGCTGGGACCATTCCCTCTTGTTTTTTTACATCAATTTATTTCTCTTATTGTGTAACCAGTTTATGCTAGATGTTCACCAAGGTGGCTTATTTTTGCATGAAGATCTTGATTTGATCCATTCTTTAACAGCTGAGGCTATACATTTATATAGGTGTTTATACAGGACATTTGTGTACACCTCAGTAGAGGGTTCATTGCTCTCACTGTTGGCAGGGGGTCTTAGACTGCTGATGTCATCAGTCAGTAAGGTATAATGTGCTTTGGAGAAAATTTTTAAACTTTTTGCTGGTGAGGGTGGGTCAGGTATGATCATTACTTCGAATTACACTGATTTGTGATCAGAATTTACCAGGGGGGGCCCCACACATGGGGTGGTGCACTGATCCCCCCATGTTGGTCATCACTATGTCAAGGATGTTAGAGCCCCTTTTGGGGTTACTGACTATCTGCATTTGTGTTATCAAAGTCCAGGAACCTTTGGGCAAGTGCATTTGTGCTCATATATGTTTCCCAGTCAATGGAAGGAAAGTTAAAGTCACCCATGACCAGGGTATTTGGCTATACTGAGAATGACTCAATAGGTCTAGGTAGGCTGTGTGGTTTCATGGTTTATGGTGGGGGACCTATAGATAACAATGATGTCAAGGGGTGTCTTTCCTGCAGTTCATTGGACTTGGAGTAACTCTAGGGATCTGTAGTGTTTAACCAGTCTAGAGTTGTATATATTTTTAATGAAGAAGGATACCCCTCCTCCCTTGTTTTTTTTTCATGTTCCTTGTGTGGCCTGAATGTGTGGAAGGCATTGTAGCCCTGCATGGCCAGGGTACTCTCTGAGTCCTTGAAGCATATCTCTGTGACTGCACTGAGAGCAGCATCTTCCAGGGTGAGGCCTGCTATAAGTGAGTGCAGTTTCTGATTTATACTCCTAGTATTAAGCAGCATAACCTTGAGTTTGTTTCTGGAGGATATTTTAACACCAGGAAATTTGTTCTCATGACATTGGCTAAAAAAGGCACTATAGGAAGGCAAGTACCTTTGCCAGGAACCTAAAGCCTAGAGGCAACAGGTGAAGACCTGCTATGTATATCTGATTAACAATAAAGTTTACTTTGATTTTGACATTGAAAATGCCATTCAGTGAAGCTCATCATGTGCAGGGGCACTGCCCCCCCACTAATTATATATACCAACTCCAAGATCGAACTACAGTGGGGAAAGGGCACATTTCCTGATCCATATCATAATGTAATCTTATTCAAATGACTCAATGAACGGCATCTTCAATGAGACATGCATTCAATGCTTTTTCCATTCAATGGCAGAACATAAACCCATAAATAATCCATGCCCAGGGGTTATTCTAAGGCCCAACACTGCAGATACACACCCGGAAGGGCATTATTTACACAGTAACATGTACCCTGGAGTGCATCATTGTACTTATTTGTAAAAATTCTTTTGCATTTTTTTTATATTTTTGACCTAATGTTTAAAAGTTGCTATGTTAATACAAAAGTTGGAAGAAGTATTTTCATCCACCCATACATACAGACACACATACACTAATAGTAGCTTATTTTGCACATTAAAGAATGAAGTAGGCTGTGACACCCATGCCCTAGCCCAGCAATCAAGGAGCCTCACTCCTCACCACTAACACCAGTGAGGGGCATCTCATATAGGAGGAAAGGATAACAAATACACACAGTAAAGTGCAATTTCCCTTAAGAGCACACATAAATCACAGTCAGTCTGGGGCTGGTCACTCCCTTGCACTCCAGGTCCCCAATAAGACACCCCACTGGCATAGCAATAGGGTCCAGATCTCAGCCAGCTGGGCAAGCTAAAATCTCCAGCACCCTCTCTGTCCAACCAGTGCTTCATGTCCCTGACCAAGTAGCTGTGACACACACACACTTTGAGATAATAGTTTATACAACCACACAGACACTTCTGGGGAAGGCTGGCACAGGTTCTCCAGCTGTGCCCCTTTTACCCAGACTATATGGTAGAAATCACTGCCACCACCCAGCTAATATTTATCAGCTACTCAAAGGGTGTCCAATTATTATTGTGCAATATTGTTATCCAGTTGGTAGTATAGCTAAACAGTCAAGGCTTATTAGAGTGACTTGGTACAGGATCCTTATATACATGCAATGTACTCTTAGAGCTTAACCTATCTCTACACAAAACAGCCACAGTTAAAAGGTTTTAAAATATTTAATAATAAATAATAAAAACACAAGACAATACTTCTTACTACACAGTGCTAGTCAAGAGTTCAGAGACCACAGAGAAATACATAAATAATTCAGTAGTACAGTTCTGACATCACAGAAAAACACTTAGTCTAATCTTTCTAGTTTCTAGCTATTTCTAAGAGAAAACACACTTCTAAAATAATTTACATATAGAACATAGGCAGTGCTGATGAGTTGGATGGTCAAGACAAAATTTCTTAATAATCTCTGATTCTCTCTGTTTTTTAAATTACTTTCCTGGTTCCCATTACATCATTCTTTGCACTTCCCTAGGTACCCAGGCTAACAGAAACTAGATTTACATTCTTAACATCTCCTTGTATTATCTTGCAGTTGGTCAGGAAGCAGAGCAATAAAAATACATTTTCATGTTTAAATCTAGCAATTTAACTCTTGGTTAAAACAATAGAAAGAATGTCTTTGTCTAGACAGGCTGGAGCCAACTTTAGATCAAAGGGTCACAACATGCTTTACTTGGCCAGCTTTCTGCCAGCAGCGTGCACTGTTCTTACATTAATATTTACAGATGACAGAATTATCTCCAAAATTATATCTGTCTAGGCTGGCAGCTTTCCCCATATCTTCACATATCCCCCCCCCCCAGAGAACTCAAGCTAGTTTTTCAAGTGACCCTTGAGAAATGCTGCTTGAGAGGGTTAGGTCTATCTGAGTGTACCTTACCCCATTCCCTGCATTGAGAGCTCATCTGCATTGGCATTGCTAATCCCACTGTGATGCTGCACTGACTTAGCAATGTGACACTTTGCTGGCTGGTTCTGTGTAACCATGTTAGGGGGTTGTGATCTGTCATAACAGTGAATTTCCTTCCATACAGATAAGGCTGAAGTTTCTGCAGTGCCCACACTATTTCTACAGCTACATAGTATTCCTCCCTGGGTTGCAGCATATGACTGAGATAAACCAATGGGTCCACCTCTCCCTCTGAAGAAATCTGGCTAAGTACTGCCCCCACCCCATGGTTCAAAGCATCCACCTGCACAACAAATTATTTGCTGTAATCTGGACTGGCTAACACAGTGGGTCCGCCCAAAGCTTCTTTAAGCTTCTGGAATGCCTGCTCACATGCTAGGGTCCACACTACCATTTCTGGCCTGTTCTTCCTTGTCAGGTCTGTGAGGGGAGCAGCTATGGTACTATAACTGGGGACGAACTTTCTGTAGTACCCTGCTGTCCCTAAAAATGCCCTCACCTGCTTTTTAGTAACAGGTGCAGGCCATGCCTGAATGGCTTCCACTTTGGCAGGTTCTGGCCTTATCCTACCACTTCCCACTCTGTATTCTAGGTAGGAGACCTCTGCCATACCCACCTGACATTTGCTCAGCTTAATGGTCAACCCTGCCCTCTGTAGTCTGCCCAGCATCTCCCTGACATGCTGAAGGTGCTCTGGCCATGAATGGCTGTAGATGGCAATATCATCTAGGTAAGCAAGGGCAAACCCTCCTGCTCCTGCTAGGATATGATCTGCCAGCCTCTGGAAAGTTGCTGGAGCATTCTTCATCCCAAAGGGCATCTTTTTGAACTCATACAAGCCAAAAGGAGTCACAAAGGCTGACTTCTCTCTAGCATTGGGAGTCAAGGGCACCTGCCAGTAACCCTTGGTAAAATCAATGGTTGTAAGATACTTCACCCCAAACAGCTGCTCTAGGGCCTCATCTGTCCTGGGCATGGGGTAAGCATCCGACTCTGTGTGACTATTTAATTTCCTGTAGTCCATACAGAACCTGGTGCTGCCATCCTTCTTTTGCACCAGCACCAATGGGGAGGCCCAGGGACTGCTGGACTCTTGAATCACCACTAGTTTCAACATATCCTGTACCTCCTCCCTCAGAGTATGTTTTACTCTCTCAGGCACTCTATAAGGGACCTGCCTAATAGGCCTTTGGGGTCCTGTATCTACCTGGTGTTGCCCCAGGTGGGTGCACCCTGGTTTCCCAGTGAACATGTCCCCAAATTCCTGCAACACTGATCGGATTTCTTGAACCTGGGTAGAGGATAGCTGCTGGGACACTGCTACCCCTTCCACTGAGGTGTCAGCCCAAGCATCACTGAGGAGATCAGTACCCAGATCTCCCTCAGACTCCTCCTGCAATCCACTGCAAATGCTCAGCACAAGGGCCTCCTTATCATGGTAAGGTGTCATCATGTTAACATGGTACAGTTTGTGCCCCTGCCTTCTGCCTAGCAGTTCCACCATGTAATTAACATCACTTACCTTTCTTACCACCTTGTAGGGTCCCTTCCAAGCTGCTTGCAGCTTGTTGTGTCTGACAGGAATTAGAACCATTACCTGCTGCCCCACAGTATACTCTCTAGGTCGGGCATTCCTGTTATACCACACCTTTTTTGTTGTTGGGCTTCTGCTAGGTTCTCCTGGGCCAAGCCCATGAGTTCTCTGAGCCTTGTCCTGAGGTTTAGGATGTATGCCACAACAGACTCCTTATGAGACTCACACTCACCTTCTCACTCATCTCAAATTAAATCTAGAGGTCCCCTCACCCTATGCCCATACAGCAACTCAAAGGGAGAAAAACCTGTGCAATCCTGGGGAACCTCTCTGTAAGCAAACAACAGATGTGGCAAATATTTGTCCCACTCCCTCTTAAACTGATCTGCAAATGCCCGGAGCATGGACTTGATTGTAGAGTTTAACCTCTCAATAAGACCATTAGTCTGGGGATGGTAGGGGGTGGTCTTTATGTGCTTCAACCCACAGGACTTCCACACACAAACCAGCAGGTCTGACATGAAATTGGAACCTCTGTCAGTCAGTATTTCTTTTGGGAAACCTTCCCTGCTGAAAATCTCTAACAAAGCATTTGCCACCTTCTCTACCTCAATGGAGGACAAATCCACTACCTCAGGGTATTGTGTAGCATAATCCACTACCACTAGGATATACATTTTCCCTGTGGAACTTGGGGTACTCAGAGGACCCACAATATCCATAGCTACCCTCTGAAATTGATCCTCAATCAAAGGGAAAGGCATCAAAGGAGCTCTCACCTTGTCTCCTACCTTGCCTACCTTTTGGCACTGCTCACAGATCCTGCAGTACCCTGTTACATCTCTGGAAATTCCAGGCCAATAGAAGTTCTGCATGATATGCCTCTTTGTACGTTTTATGCCCATATGACTTGCAAAGGGAATATCATGGGCTATGGCTAGAAGCACAGATGGTAGGCTCTAGGCACTACCAACTGCTGTACTCTCTCACCTTCTAGCCCTCCCTCAAAGGTCCACTCTCTGAATAGTAACCCTTAGTCTCAGTATACAGATTCCCCCTTTCCTTGAGAATCAGGTGCCTCCCTAGCTACCTGCATCAGGCCTTGCAATGTAGGGTCTGAGAACTGAGCCGGTCTCAACTGTCTCCTGGTAACCCTTCCCAGCTCCCCTTCCACAGGAAGTCTGGCATCCCCTGACAGTGGTGCCTCACTGTCAGCCTGGGTACTACTATTCACCTCTACCTTTGCAGTCACTCTGTCCAAGGGAACATCAGTACCCACAAGCAGCTGTGGCTCACATTCAGTCTCACTGCTACAGAGTAGCTCCCTCCCTGAAGTAACCACCTCACCAGTCTTGGCTGCAAGTATGCAGTCTGTCTGGGTCTCAACCAGGCTACCAGACCCACATTCTTGTCTTCTAGCCTGACTGCATGTAACTGCATAAGCATATGGTACTGCCTCATCCAAATCCTTCCCTATCAGGACATCTGCAGGATGGAAGTTCGGTACCCCTGTTGTCTCAAGACAACCTACTACTGGCATTTTGTCTTTCCCACTTACTGGCTCCCTCACCTTTTGTTCCCCACCTTGCCTCTGTGGACATCTGTATGCTACATGGCCCCGCTGATTGCATTCAAAACATTTAACTCTAGCTCCTGGACATGTATCTGGATTAGTGGCTTCCCCTGCTACTGGCAGATTCTGTTGGAGCAGCCTGTGCTGCCCACCATGGGTTCCTTTAGACCCATGAGCAGTACTGGGGGTCCCTTTTCTGTGCAGGGCTGCCCTGCTTGCCAGGTATAGGTCTCCCTTCTTCCTCAACTCCTCTGAAGTAGCACATTGTCTATTAGCTAACCAGATCCTCATGTCCTCAGGCAAAGTGCTAAGGGCTTGTTCCCTCACCAAAATTACTGCCAGCCCTTCAAAAGTGGTGACCTGACATCCACTCACCCGCCTATGGAAATAAGTGCTCCGTTCAGCAACATATTCACACACACTTTCATCTGCCTTGTGCTTATGCTCACAAAACTTTTTCCTATACATTTCAGGTGTTAGCTTAAACAATTCTAACAAATGATTTTTAACAACAGTATAATCAAAACATGCAACGTCTAACATTTTTGACAATACAGTTACAGCTTTACCATGGAGAAAGGGGGTCAGGAACCATACCCAGAGCCTTTGGTTAACACTATACTGTTTGCATACCCTCTCAAACATATGAATTAAACTATCAAAATGATTCCTCTCTTTAAACTGCAGAAGAAATTTACTAACCTGTTGTGCTTCTGGGGTCCAGTTATTCCCTTCCCCCATTACCTCCATGACTCTGGTGAAGAGTCAGCCTCGCCTTTTTCTCAGCTTCCAGGCATAGCAGTTTCTCATTCTCCTCAGCCTGCAAACATTGCAGTCTCTCATTGTCCTCACTCTCTAGATGCCTCAGTCTCTCAGTTGCTTCTATTTCCACATGCATGGCCTCTAGCTCAAGTCTCTTTAGCTCCAGATGGATTTTTAAGTCTTCTACAGAAAGGTTGAGCTGTCCATTTTCCGAGGGTATTATATCCCCACTGCCAGTCTGATTTTTCTCCTGGTTGCTGTTTTCTGATGCAGCTGTAACCAAGGCTGCAATCAGGTCTGCCTTAGTCAGGTTTCCATGCACCATTCCCCTAGCCTGAAACATCTCCGCCAGCTGGCTCCTTGTCAGCTTTCCATACTCTTCTGCTGACATGCTGCCTGCTCACCCTGACTAACTAAGCTAACAAAAGAAATAAAACAATTGTGATCACTGAGTATCAGTGAGTACTGAGTGGATTTAGAGTACAAAACACATTCAAAGCTCACTGTACCCAATCTACAGGAATTCACTCTACCCACACCACTACAAGCCAATTAGTATTTTCCAACCAATTAATATGTGGTGTGGATATCCCACCACTGCCAAACAATTAATATGTGACACCCGTGCCCTGGCCCAGCAATCAAGGAGCCTCAATCCTCACCACTAACACCAGTGAGAGGTGTTTCATACAGGAGGAAAGGATAACAAATACACACAGTAATGTGCAATTTCCCTTAAGAGCACCCAGAGATCACAGTCAGTCTGGGGCTGGTCCCTCCCTTGCTCTCCAGGTCCCCAGTAAGACTCCCCACTGGCACAGCTATACAGTCCAGATCTCAGCCAGTTGGGCAAGCTAAAATCTCCAGCACACTCTCTGTCCAACCAGTGCTTCATGTCCCTACCCAAGTAGCTGACACACACACACTTTGAGATAATAGTTTATACAACCACACAGACACTTCTGGGGAAGGCTGGCATAGGTTCACCAGCTGTTCCCCTTTTACCCAAACTATATGCTAGAAATCACTGCCACCGCCCAGCTAATACTTATCAGCTACTCAAAGGTCCTTAAAAGGGTGGCTAATTATTACTGTGCAATATTATTATCCAATTGGTAGTATAACTAAACAGGCAAGGCTTATTAGAGTGACTTGGTACAGGATCCTTATATACATGCAATGTACTCTTAGAGCTTAACTTATCTCTACACAAAACAGCCACAGTTAAAATCTTTTATAATATTTAATAATAAATAATAAAAACACAATACAATACTTCTTACTACACAGTGCTAGTCAAGAGTTCAGAGATCACAGAGAAATACTTAAAATAATTCAGTAGTATAGTTCTGAATCACAGAAAAACACAGTCTAATCTTTCTAGTTTTTAGCTATTTCTAAGAGAAAACATACTTCTAAAATAACGTACATATGGAACACAGGCAGTGCTGATGAGTTGGATGGTCAAGACAAAAATGCTTAATAATCTCTGATTCTCTCTGTTTTTAAAATCACATTCCTGGTTCTCATTACATCATTCTTCACACTTCCCTGGGTTCCCAGGCAAATAGAAACTACATTTACATTCTTAACATCTCCTTGTGTTATCTTGCAGCTGGTAAGGAAGCAGAGCAATAAAAATATATTTGCATGTTTAAATCTAGCAATTTAACTCTTGGTTAAAACAATAGAAAGAATGTCTTCATCTAGACAGGCTTGAGCCAACTTTAGATCAAAGGGTCACAACATGCTTTACTTGGTCAGCTTTCTGCCAGCAGAGTGTACTGTTGTTACATTAATATTTACAGATGACAGAATTATCTCCAAAATTCTATCTGGCTAGGTTGGCAGCCTTCACCCATATCTTCACATAGGTTATATGCACTTCAGACTGATATGATTATAACGTCACTCACCAAATGCATATTCAAAGTGAAAGTTTTGACCTGGGCATGTTAATGATTGCTAGCAGTGGTTTCTGATTAACGATTAGTTTAAATTCCTTGCCATACAAGTACTCAACTCAGGGGTCATGATCCTATAACGTCAGTGCTTCCTTCTCTGTTCAGAACATCTCCGCTATAACTTACAGTAATCCTGCTTTGACTCACGCTTGCTCCAAGAGCTAATGAACTGGTATGTATTAATCGTACGGCTTTACACTGTAAGGCAAAGTATGGCATCACTTCTCTTAGCATAACTCTCACTTTAATGGGGTGTAATTCTTTCGTTAATGGAGCCAGTGCTTGTTTGGTGTCTCTCTTGCTGATATCTGTTGCAGTCAGCACCATCTCTGTCCATCTCTTTCTGTACATTTCTCACACACATGTAATCACACATATACACTGATTAAACCTAGTTGGTAAAGCCAGAATTAAGAGATTCCTAAATTTTTCTGATGGTGCTGTGAAACTGCCTGCACTGTCCCTGCTTCTCTTATGCTCTCATTTTCTTTGACACACATGCACCCAAACAAACACACACACACACACACACACACACACACACACACACACACACACACACACACACACACACACACACACACACACACACACATATTTTTTGTTTTTCTTTTTTCACTTAACTTATATCATAATTATCCTTTAAAATGATGACCATTTATTTTTTTTATTGACATTTTTACTGGGAAAAGTCTGACTGAATAATTTAGTCTATTTTCAGTGGAGGCTCAGGGAGAAAAGCTCAAAAAAAAAAAAGAATAGAAAATACAAATACATAGCTGAAAACTGACATAATATTACAATATACTGTAAATACATAAATTAATATGCATATGACATGAAGAATAATACTCATATACCATCAATAAGACAAGATAAATACAATATCATGTAGCACTGAAACATGTTGACATATTGTAAGTGCAAGCCTTTATTACTCACTCGTAAAGCAAATGTCAGAGTGAAACATTCAAATAATGGATAAGAAGGAGGAGAGGAATGGAGGGATGAGTGAGAAAAATATTTGTTGGAAGAAATAAGTGGAGGAGATATAGGAGGCAGGAGAAATAATGATTAAAGAAATAAAAACAAGGCAAATGAGAGAGAGGCTGCAATAGTTATTACAGGAGCAGGAGTTCCTGTCCAAGCTTGAAGCGGTGGACTTGTTCAGTGAGCATTAACAGTTCTCCAATCAGGACTTAATGTACAACTTGCTCATTCTCTAAAGATAAATAAATCTTACTCCTACTACAGATGAAATGAGAGTGGCTGTGCTTTCTTCTTTGTAGGGTTACCACCTGTCCCACATTGCGAGGGACAGTCCCTCTTTGGGCAGTTGTGTCCTGACAAAAAATTTAAAAAATGGCAAGTGTCCTGAGATTTTAGGACAAAATTATTTCCTATATTTTATGTAATAGTTGCATAAAACAGTTATTCTGTATCTAAAATACCTAAATGTTATAAGAAACAGAATAAGCAACTAAAATGCTACAAGAATAAGCTTTTATTTAGGCAAAAAAGTTAAGTTCTAACCTTTGTAATGACCGTGGGTATGTGTCGGCCTGTAAAATCTGATGTTTGTACCAAAAATGTCCCACTTTGGCCATTTGAATAGGTGGCAGCCCTACTTCTTTGCAATATTACAAATGGTCAGAAGCGTACTTTGCTCATCCAACTTTTGGAATAATTTTATGATCTGGCACCACTCGACATTGCTGAGGAGCAGAAAAAAGTTTGTCAATCTTACCTGGTGCTTTTAAAATGCAGGAGCCAGTCAGGTCATACATCTGTACCTCCCCCCACCCCTACTTCCACAGCTGAGATAAAAAAATATAAAGCTTTGATAAGTGCTTGTTAGATTGGTAACAAGCAGTTGCTATAGTTTATGCACAATGAACACAGAGTGCTAAAGTACTGAAGTTATTTTAAAAAAATGGTTTAAACTGTAGAGTTTATAACATGCACAGAGTACTTCCGCACTCCAAGCTGTCTTAAAGACTTTTTTCTTTTCCTTGTAAACTGTAAATTGCTTGCTACATTTGTAGCAAGGAGATTATTTATTTATTTATTTTATTTATCATTTGTTAACCGAGAAAGTCCGACTTGGAACAAAGTCAATTTTCAGCGGAGGCCCGGGGAGAAAGGCTCCAGATGCATGTCTTTGTAAGATGCTACATTTTATAGTTAAACCACATGAAAATGAGACATAAGTTGGAGAAACTAAGTAGCAACACAAGATTTTGGTGTAAAAATCAGAACTTTCTGCCTAGTCGAAAAAGGGCAACTGTCTGAGAGTTGGTGTATGATTTACTACAACTGTTCCAGAAATAAATATACACGATTTTACAGACTGTAGTTTTTTCGTTATTTTAAGGGAAAGGACTATGAGGAGAGCACCCATACGAGTGAGATGTGCTGAGAATATGGAACGTGAACATAACCTGTAAAAGGAGCTATATTGCAAACTTGGTCCCATGTTTATTACCGCTACTTTATTTTTGGTGTTAGACCAAAACAATTCCATAGTGATCCATAATCTTTTGATGCAACAACCAAATTACAGTTTTATGACAGAGAACCAGGAGGGGGGATGTGGGTGACCAAGGGAGATGAGACTAGGAGGACAAGCTTCAAAGCATCTGCCCATGGTCACAAAAGAAACCACTTCCTGTCCTGTTTAAATCTATGGTTCTCTGCCCATGTCCCCTACATACAACTGGCACAAAACTTCCCAAACTTTAATGTCAACTCGTTTTCTCAGAATGTATGTCACAGTGGAACCTTTGGACATTATGATCACCAGTGCTGAACTTTGCTTTCAGTCTGGTTCTGTTTTCTCAATAACATCTGTTTGTTTCAGTGAGCAACTTCAGGAAGTGAGAGAGCCAGAAACCCAATATAGCTTTCATTGTCAGCTTAAGTCTCCATTGCCAATACTGTAAACAAAATAAGTAACTGTAGTAAAACTTAACATCTCGAATTCACCAGTCTGTACATGTGACTGTAATAAAGGGAGCTGCCTGCAACCTGAGATACTACCAGTTATATAATAAAGGCTCATTACTATTCAAAAATGAGCACATTGATTGGATAGTCCAACCAGCTGTTGTAAATCAAGCATTTTCATCCATCCTCAGCCCCTTTTCCCATTTTCGCACATGGTGTCAGGGTGTCACTTCTACAGTGACAATCATCTAGAGCCAAGGTTTACACCACTGGATAGCTAGCCCTGCCATGACAGCTCATCTGTACCTGCATTCAGACACACCTAGGGTCAATTTAGAGTGCCCAATCCATCTGCTGCATGACTTTGGAATGTGGGAGGAAACAGGATCACCCAGAGGAAATCCACACAAATGCAGAGACAACATGCAGACTCCACATAGAAGGCACCACTGCTGAGAATCAAACCGGGGAATCTCTTGCTGTGAGGTGACACTGCTAACCGCTGCACCACAGCATATACCAACAGAAAAAAATATGGCTGCTGAAGTGCTACTGGGCAGTCAGATTTTGATAATTCTATGCTGAGGGCCAGAGCAAAACATAAGAAAAATTCATGTTGATGTGAATGACCTGAGAAGTACCTCACTAGACTACATGAAGAGAGACATGGTTGAACTCTCTGCTTATGTGCCCCAGACAGGTATGTCCCTAGCCTACTACCTGCACCTAGAATGATTGCATAGTATAAACAAAAAATAATTTATTTCAATAATTGGCTTAGTTTTTGGTGTCATTCCAAGGAGATCCAGTTCCTGTCTGTCTGAGAAGCCATGGTCAACAAACCTTGCTGCTTTGCCAGAGACAGTTTGCACCTGGCAGCCCTAGGCTTTTGGCTACTGGCAAAGGCTCTTAGGTATCGAAAACAACATTTACCAACATGAAATTAACCAATCAAAGCAAAATAAGGATCATGCTGATAAATGCTAGGTGCTTAAACCAAAAATTGCACTCCCTTCAAGCACTTCTATCACTAGAAGATGTAGATGCCTGTGCATTCACAGAAACCTGGTTTAAGGCCTCAGAGAGCACCCTGGTCCTGCAAGGCTACAATGCCTTCCACACCTTTAGACTGCAAAATGAATGTGTGAAAACCAAAGGAGGCAATGTTTCAATCTGTATTATAGAGATAAGTTCACCTCACATCTAGTTAGACTGGACAACTCCATGGAATTACTCCAGATCGAGGTTATGGTGGGTAAAACCCCCATTTAAGTCCAAGCCAGTTATAGGATCCCCCCATGGGTCACGACACCCATGAAGCCTACTTAACCAAACTGAAGACAATCCAAATTTTACTGAATACACTGGTTATGGAGGATTTCAATTATCCCACCATCAACTGGGAAACCTACTTTATCCCAAACCCACTGGCACAAAAGTTCCTGGACTTTGTGAATTGAAATGCCCTGGAGCAAATTTCCATATGCCAACAGGAGGAACAAACATTCTAGATCTAGTGCTCACCAACATGTCAAACAGGTGCACTGCTGCAACTGTTAGGCCCTCATTAGTTAAAATTGACCATAATTGAGCCACCTTTGAATTGACGCTAACACCAGACCTCAGACTAAAACATTCACCAAGGCAAGCTTTACCCCCCTAGGTGAAGGTATAAATGCATTCCAAGCTGAAAGTGGTCACTGTGCTGAAGCTTACACTAAAGCTCTCTACAATCACTTGTATAAGTGTATAAATTCAGCTGTACCAGACAGAGTCAAAGCCAGACTCAAAGTAAAATCAAGCTGCCATGGTGGATTTCTAGCATCAACAAACTCTACAATAAGCACAAAATGTTTCTGTCCAAGAAAACAAAGACAAGGACCCAACAATGGAAAAGCACCATCCTCAGCCTTAACAGGCAAATAAGACATCTTGTGAAATCTTCCAAGAGCTCCTTTGAGAGAAACATAGCAAGTACAGCCAAGAATAACCATAAGGCCTTTTACAGCAATGTACGTAACCTAAAGGGTAGAGCCCAAGCATGTGCAGAATTGGTGACCAATGCTATCATACACATTGACCCCACAGAGATAGTGAACCTGTTAAAAGATAGGTTTGGCAAAAATTTCACTTACTTATCCCCTCCTGACTTATAACAAATCCTCCCCGAAACTTCCCCCTACCTTACATATATGAAGCGCAGGTCCTGAAAGCCCTGTCCAAGGCAAAGAACATGGTCTCTATGGGGACCAGATGACATCCCAGGCTGTCTTCTATACAGGTGAAACATGAACTAGCATCACCACTAAGTACCTTTTTCAGTCATAGCCTAACCATAGGCTTTGTTCCTGTGGAATGGAGAACAGCTACAGTTATTCCCCTCCTCAAAGGTGGCCTAGCAACAGACCCGGGGAATTACAGATCCCTAAGCCTGACCAGCCTCATGTGTAAGGCCATGGAATGTATCATTTTGAACCTCAAAAATAAAGACATAGGTGACCTCCAAACCTGGATCCTACCCAATTTGGCTTTGTGAAGGTCAGATCCTGCCTATTAAATCTGATGGATTTCTTTGAAAGTGTGAGCTAGGCCACTGATGAGGGCAAATCTGTGCACAAAGCATACCTCGGCTTAGCAAAGGCTTTTGACACAATCCCACATTCAGGCATTACTGATAAACTTAGCAAACTGAATGTAAATCCCTTCATTGTAAATGGGTTGCCAACTGGCTCACAAACCAGACACACACTATCAAAATGGGTGACTCCACATCAACCAGCAGACCTGTTACCAGCGGGGTGCCACAGGGGTCAGTGCTGGGCCCCCTACTGTTTGGTATATACTTCTCAGAGGTTTAGGTCAATCCTAAAGAGTTGTGGCTGACCAAGTTGGCAGACGACTGCAAACTAGGTGCAATCATCAAATCCCCAAATGATGTCAATATACTCCAGGATGATCTCACACAGACCAAAGACTGGTGTATTAGTCACAATCTCAAAATGAATGCAAAGAAATGCATCATCATTCCCTTCAGAATAAAAATGTCCCTTCACACTGTCAAGTCAATAACAATACCCTGACTACCAATGAAGGGGTAAGGGACCTGGGATCACAGGTTAACTGTGACCTTAACTTCGACCACCACATATCTACAATTGTAAGGAAATCTTTCCACATAGCTCATTGATAAGTGAAGTCATTGTATCAAGTGCAGAAGTAGTTATAACCCCCTATATTCGGCACTTATCTGACCCATAATTGAGTATAATGCCCCATTCCGTATGTACTGTACTGAGTACCTACAGCAATTAGACCTCAGAGGTTTCTAACAAAGAAGATCAAGGGCCTCCAGCATGTGCTTTACATGGAACCACTAAAATCAAATCCCTGTCACTATACTCCATATTGCACAGACTTCTTAGAGGAGACTTATGCCTGCCCTACAGAGCAACCCAAGACCCAGACCTAATGAACTTACTGAACATCTGTAAATCAAATGGGTATACGGCTACCTGTTCCAGGGACTTAAATATGGCCTGCAACATAAATAGGACATGCTGGAGGGACAGATTTGTCTCCCAGTGACTGCCACGTCTTTGGAACAGGCTACCAATTGATGTGAAACAGAGCACCTCTATAACACTGTTAAAGAGGAACATAGATGAGTGACTGGAGCACTGTAAATTCTTACCAGGGATAGCACTCACAACCCTCCAGGACATGGACAGTCATAACTAAATGCAATCTTGGGTACTGACTATGGTATTACGTTGGGATAAAACGGCTAGGCTTAAAATGACCTACAGGTTGATAGCCTAGTAATCTGTTATGATCCTATGATCAGATAAGTTATGCAAAACTGAACAAACAAAAACCTACCCAATTTTCCTTATATGTTTGCACTGCTACAATGTTTTAATAGTTAAAAAAAAAGAAAAGAAAGTGGTGATGGAGCTTCTGCTTTCTCTGTTACTTCTCCTGCACTGATGTGTCTCCAAATACGGGAATATAAATCACATACGCACGTGCAGTACAACATTGTGTGCTATGCCCTCATGATCAAACCACACCCGCCCTGGGTAAATCCTGCTATACCCATGCACAGTCGTGCATTATTGCTTAAATAATGCCTATAAAAAGTCAAACTTGTATTGGATAGCTTTCATGTTCTGAATGTAATGGAAAAGCCTAGGAAGAGTCAGTAAGTGTGAAACTTTCAAAACCCAAAACAAAAACGATGTTTCTATTACCTTAAATAGCAAGAATGCTCTAGCTGGCTTATGCTTATTTTTTGCTGATTGTTTTCCTGGACCCTTTTTGCTTGCTGCATTTTTAAAACTGATCCTTTCTGATTAATGGAATACATATTGTTTCATACACTCTGGAACAAACAGAGTTGTGGCTCTGGCTCTCCCTCCCCCATTTACCCATGCCCTGCTTTCATGGCAGCTGTCAAAACTGTTGACCGTCTGTCACTGAACATGTGCTATAACTTGTTTCTACTAACAGGTAAGGCCAGGATATCAGGCTTTAGGTAGCACCAAAAATACGAAAGGTATTCTGGAAAAACACAGTGGATGGTCTTGTGAAATGTGTGACCAAATACACTTTGAAATTGTTCACCGTTTTGATGAATAGCCACAGGCAGAGGAGTTTGTTGAGATGTTCTTTGATCTTGAAAATGGATACTAAAATTGCCACTACCAATGTAAATATTTGGTAAAGCTGATTTCAGCTCAACAGATTTTTACCTTTACCAATGCATCTGCTGAGCTTTTCCTGAGTGTGCATTACATTTTTCACAGTATAAATTATACTTTTTGAACAGTTTATCGTGCTTAATACAGGAGTATCTGTTCTTGGTTTATAAATTCAAATATGCATAAAACATATTCACTGGAACATGAATTAAAACAGAATGACTATATACCTCATAAATTTTAATGCACCTTAATACCACACATGGAGTACTACAAGGCTCTGATTTATCTTAACCAAAAACTATTTGTAGCAAGCAGTTGCTACAGTTAGACCAGACACAGATACCTACAGCACTTAGCTTTGTCTGGAAATGCATAACTAGCATTTAAAAGCTGGTATGCATGCACTATTATTTCTGATTGCACCCTCTTAACACTTTACGCCCAGGGCAGCTGCCCCCTTTGCCTAACTATAGCTACAGTAAGGCAAGTGATGGGAATACCCAGTAACCACATTGCAGACTTCAGGCGAGTGACCGCTGCTTACCATAATCTGTTCTAAGTTTGCAGTATTTAGGCCTATTAAGTGGCCCTTAGCCTGGTTGGAAAATGTACAGTGAAAAAGATGATATTCAGACTGTAAGTGGAGTTATTTGTTTCCAAGTCCAGTGCCTTTAGCCAAAGGAACTGGGCAGCTATGTTATAAATAAGCCATACAGTTCAATGTATTACATTATGGTTAAAGGTTTTCTTAGCAATAAGTCAAACAATAGTGCTCTGAATGGCCAGCAAATCTGAGAAGATCAACTGAGCTGTCCAGTTGCCACAAGAAAATTTACATACAAATTTAAACAATACCTGGCAAGCATTTTGTGAGCAAATATTTATTAAGCAAACAAAATTCATTGTGATCTGGGAACTGTGAAGCAATAAGTCCAAGACCAACATTGAAACAGAAAACACATCCAGCAGTGCCTAAAGCAATTGTTTCATAATCCCAGCAAAAAAAAACAAAACAATAGCATATCACCTGTGAATTTTTTCCCGTTTGGAATACTTTCTTGGTTTATGAGCACTAGTCTTCACGCTACATGCATACATATATGACACATATCAATCATACTTCTCAAACTCAAAGAAAAAGAAATCTGGATAAAGAAATAAAAAATGGGGGACAAAAGCCCAAAAATTGCAACACCTTTTAAATATTGTTCTTACAAACTTAGAAAGTTGATAGAATAACATATTTTGCTTTAGTATGGATTTTCAGAAAGATATGAAGTCTATAACTGAAGTGTCTGCCATTATTTTCTGGCTTCAGTTGTCAGTGATTTGCCAGAAAACCAAAATTGTATGAGAAACACACCAAAAATATGAGCCACAAATCTGGACATTCTGTGAACATCTGTACAGTTAAGATATCATTATTTAATCAGTGTATACACGTATGAATGGCAAACGTACTTGCTGTATCTTCCAGCCTGATTGCTGTGTTTCCATATCCAGATAGATAGATTTATCTATTTTAACTTGACTAACTAGATTCTGTAGTCTGCCTGTATGAATGCTGATAATAATGAATTATTATAATTTAATATAATTATAATTAATAATTTCTATAACTTTAAAGAGGTCTAACTGCAGGAAAGTCAGTAAATCTAATAGATGCGAGGTTAAGTCTGAGGTCAAAAATCATACTGCTTTGCATAAGTAATAGCATTTCAGAGGTATGCTTTTGTGTGGGACAGAAGCACAGGACGTAGATTTGCAATACATTTCTGTCTAAGCATCTGAGGCAGAAGAGGGGGCAACACTCTGAAAGAGGAAGTAAAACTCCAAATGTCCTTTGCAGTATTTGGCCCTGTTGTCCATAGGGATGAAGACCTGACAATAATCTAGAAATTATCCAAGTTCAACTAGCAGCTTGAACACTAGAAGAACCAGGCTGAGGAAGATGCTGGAAGAAGAATAATGGTGGTACCAGTCAGCCAAATTACTCCCACACAAGTGGAGGCCTTGCATGACCCCAGTGACCATTGGACCAGGGGATGTGGGCTTGGCAATCCAAGTCACCAATGGTAACTCTGATAGTCGATGTATTTGGAAGCATGCTCATGGCGGGGGTCACCTACACTGTCCATATGATGATGTGGATGCTTACATCTGCCACCACGGGGAGAGGTTAGGAACTTAATACCAATGACTGTCTGTATCATGGGTATCAAGATGGGAAGGCTGATAGATAAGAAACAATGGGAGAGAAAAGAAAAAAATGCTGGGCAGTAAGTATGTTTCCTTCTGTGTCTCTGTACATTCATGTGTGTATTATACACACTGCAACAATCCAAGGTGATGTACTTTAAATCCCATGTAATAATGCATACAAATAAAAATGTAATTGGCCCTTTTAATATAGGTTTAGCGAATGTAGCCTTAAAAGCTTCTGTGGCTTGTGCTTTATTTATTTTTTATGTTGTCATACAGGACCCTGGTTAGTAATTTCCTCACATGTGAATTCTTTGTCCATTTAATGGCATGATAGAATAATGTTAAAGAATACTTTTCAGTGGTGTAGAGCCATAAAGGCATGACTGCTGCACAAGTGAACTGAGTTTGATTAATAACATAGGCCCGTAATATCAAAGGCAGCAAGGATGTAACCAATGAGCACCATAACGTTATCTCCTGAAGAAGTCAGGGGGGCCCACCGAGCACTATCATTGCACCTGGGGCAGCCTGGCAATCAAGACAGCAGTCAGAGGTCTAAGCAGGATTAGGGGGTAAATAATTGTTAGGAAAATATTGCCAATTATTTACTACTAATGTAACTGTTTCTAAGATACACATGGTCTGTGCTGAATCCTAAGCTCAAAGACCAACAGGTCATTACTCTGTATATATATCACTGACCTCACAGCGGACTGTCCCGGACTGTCAGTGTATGTAAGATTTGTGGGAATTCGGATAGGAAAGTTGTTTCTGGACACATTCAGGTGTCATGCCTAGCTACCCTGTTACATATATACTAACGTACTTATCTACAAGAAGAATTTATAAATAAGCATCTCATGAACTTTTATTACAGTTTCTTACTACGGATTTTCAGCATGAGAACTTTTCATGTGATGGTGGATTTGTTCATTTATACAATGAAAAATTTGTCTTTTTGATAAGTAGTTATTCATATAACTCATTAGCATTTTCATTCTTGCAAAAACACATTTATGTTTGTTAACTTATGTTTGAAAGGCAGTCTTAGGATTCCATGTTTGTTAAATTTTAATTTAGATTTTTTGACCAGTTAGCTGACTGGATTTGCTGTTAAGTTTGATATCTGAAGGCATGGAGCACTATCTTTTCAAGGTGTCAAGAACTTCAGTGATTGCAAATATTTATCAAGTGTATTTCTGATGTCTTTTGGTGGAGTTGTTAAAATCCTCACCAATTCATCCAGTTGGCAGTATTATGGAGTGGTCGTAGTCACTGTAGACCCTCTGTGGTCTGTCTGCATGTCAGTAAAAGGAATCTGCCTATTGCAGACAAACTTAAAATGTATGACAAATGAAATGGAAGGCAAAAGGTCTTTGGCTGACAAAAAACTTTGTAAAGTTTCAAGTGAACTTCCAACAAAGGTTGCAAATGAGTGCTATGATAAAGGTATACTTAGCGATAAATAGAAGGAATCTGCCTATTTCAGTCAGAGTTAAAATAAATGAACTCCAAAGGGTCTAAACCTGCCTCTTTTTCCTCTCCTACCCTCAGCCTTCATTGCAATAGGCTCTCACAGTTTTTCTTTAGCACACCCATCCAGTACAACCCTTGATCTATTCCTTAGTCTTGAAAATTATTTTTTGACTCTTACCTTAACATCCCCCCTTCTACCTACTCTATAATTTTAACAAATATATCTTTATTCTTCACTTTCACATCTCCTCTTCTTATTTTCTTCCATTTCATTCTTAATTACTGTTATTCTACACAATTGTATTATTATCCTTCACAGCTGTTACCTTCCTTACATCTTGCCAACACCTAACTCTATATAAAGTTTCCCATACTCACCCTGGTCATCAACCAGGTACTACACATCTCCAACTATTAATAGCCCATAGTCTCTTTTCCTCCTTAAAATAAAGTATTAAACCTACAACAATTTAATCAACAAGCCTTCCCCCAGAGCAAGGCTATAATTCAAACATGCTTAAACATTGTCCCTGCAGTAATTTTATCTGAAAACGTGTGGTGACATCCATCCTATCCCAGATCCTGCAACCACTCAACAATGTAACAAGTGTGCCACATTACCAAATACTCAGCCCTCAAAACCATATGATCTACCCCTATACACAGCTAACCTTAGAAGTATAAGAAGCAAACTTTCTGATGTGCAGGCGTGGATAGCCTGCCACTCCCCAGATATATTAGTAGCCCCAGAAACTTGCCTTAAGCATGACATATAAGATAAAGAAATATTACATAGGGATATAACACCTTAAGCCTTGACAGATCCCATAAAAATGGTGGTGGGGTGGCCATAATCTATAAGAATACTTTAAACCTGTCCAGGTCCCATATAGGACCACCCCCACCCTTAAGAAATAACTATAGCATCTTTGCAAGTTAATGCTCACAAAAGCCTTTGTATTAGAAGATCTTACTTTCCCCTAGAAAATAACACATTTAATGCTGAAGAACTTCTTTCTTGGGAATCAAACAATATCTGACTTGAGACCATCATTTTAGGAAACCTGAATATGCATTGGCAATCTATTGGCAATAACAGTCCTTCTAATGACCTCAGTCTATATAGTTTTACTCATCTTAGTTTGACAATCCAAAATGTACAACAAAAATCTAGTACAGAATCTACCTTAGACTGGATTCTGTCTGATGTCTCAAATAAAATCCTCTCAACAGGTGCCTTACCTAATAGTTTAAGTAATCACCTACTCATCTTCACAACAAGGCATAATAAACTTAAGCCAAAATAACATGGGTACAACCTTGATTGTAACCCTTCTGCCTTTAGTAAGGACCAATTCATTGCAGTACTAAAATTAAACAGCTGATGGAATTTTCAAACTCTTACATTTGATTAAGTTGTAGCTCTTTTCAACTCAATATTCATTAACATACTAAATGAACTAGCCTCAATAAGATCCAAAAATAATTATATCGAATCTAGAACCCTGACTTTCAAAAAGCATCAAATTGCATATCAGAGAGAGAAAGTAAGAGACATAGCCTGGAAAAACTGGAAGCAAGCTGCCCTCAGTACTATAAACATCTCAAAAACTCCACTAAAAATAGAAACAAAACTCATAAAAATAACTACTGTATTAATATACATGCAGCAAATTATAACAGCCCCACACTTTTGTGGGCTACAATCAACCAGCTGCTAAAACCCAGTACATCAACACAACCTACACCTACTTCATCTGACCATACTGGCAGCAAAACAAGCAAATTCAATACCGACTTCATGCACACAGAAACGTCTATCGTTAAAACCTAGACACAGGTTCCTCTCCTCACTTGTTATCCATCAAAACATTTGCACTCAAAGCAATCTTGATTTCTACAATCAAATAATTATTATCATAGAATAACTGGCTATTAACATTCAAAAATGTGCATGCTGATTGGTCAGCCCAACTAGCATGCCTATTGTAGTAAAATCCAGTGTACACCAACAGAAAAAAGTCTGGTCGCCCAGACTTTCTTCTATTAATATATGTTACAGAGACTCCAGTTTTGTTCACCTTAAAAAAAAAAAAATTTTTAGAAATCCATACACTTCAGAAGTATGAGAGAGATGGGACATTGAATACAAGGATAATCAGGCACATTATGCAAACCTAGAGAAATGTACCTGATTTTATTTTATTTTTTCTCTATCCTAGCTCTCTTGTAAGTCTGAACTGTCCAGATTTCAACTTTTTTGTTATTAAAAAAAGGCAGCGAAGACCTTCCTTTTTCTATTGCTTCCTTTCCAAAGCACTGATGTAGTGTGTAAGTGTGGGAACCTAAGTCTCATACCCATGTGCAGTACATCAAGAAAGCCCCAAGATATGAGGGAAAAGGCAAAAGAGCACCACGGTGCTGTTATATAAAGACATTATTTAAGAAAAGTAAGTAGATTTGCCCTCGTGACCAAACAACACTAACCACAGGTAAACCCAGCATTACCCACACCCAGCCATGGGTTATTGCTATACTAACCATAAAACCTACCACCCTTGCCCCTGATAACATACTATCTGAGAAATTAAAAATTGCTGCTCGATAGGAGCGGAGCCTAGCTGGCCAAGTGCATGCATCAATGTTTTAGAACTCTGTAGTACAATTAAGGGCCTCCGGGCCAATAGCCTAGTAACGTTCTATGATCCTATAAAATAGGAAAATATTGACTTCTAAGGAAAAATAAACACACTATTTTATAATAGCATCAGCTTACTTGCCTCCAAATTTTGTGAAGTTTCAATTTTTTTCTGTCAGAATGTTTTGGAGATTTATTGGCTGTAAGAAAAATGAGCAACTCTAAACATTCCCATTATGACTCTTCTCTGAAGAAGGATATGCAGCTAGGGACAACAACACTTCAGAAGTTATCTCTAGAAATAGATGGTTTGCAGGTGGACTTAGAAAATGTGAAACGGAACTACTCAAACCAAACTATCATTTTTAAAGACATGTTCTAACATCATCAGACTAAAATATCTGAAGTTGGGAATGTGCTAAATGACATGGATGGAAGATTAAAGGCAAAAGAAACTCAAACAGAATATAAACAAAACACCTGACTATTAAACAAAATAGAAAACCTCAAAAACAAAGAAAAGAAATGCAACTTAAGAATTTTCGGTTTACCACAAAAACAGAAGGAGATGCCCTAGTTAATTTTGTTCTTCCGGGATTTCAAAATTATTCATCCTGAAGGAAGGACTTTCCTAAGGCATCAAAAGAGATACATAGCTATAGGTATATCCACACCTTCTACTTCAATAACTCCTCCAAGATTTATAGTAATAAAATTCACTTCTTTCATTCATAAAGATGTTTTCCTTAAAACAGCTTGGGAAAAGCTCCATTAAAATATGTTCAGAACAATATGAAAGTGATTATTCAGCTAAAACTACAGAAATAAGGAGAAAATGATGGCCTCGTGTGAAAATACTCTCAAACAAAATGGGATCACATCTGAAATAATTTTCCCTGCTGAAATAAAAGTTCAGTAATCAAATGATAACATAATTTCCAACAATTTAAAAGAAGCTTCTTCCTTCATAAAGAACAATAGCCTTTTACAAACTACTGAAGACAAGGACTGGACATCCCTCACCTTAAAAAGATCTTCTGTGCAAAAACTCCTGGTCTAACACAATGAAGAAAAAGGCAGATATAACCTCAAACAACAACACAAAGACTATGAAGAACTCCATCTCTTAGTAAAATGACTTTCTTATTTCTTAACATTGTCAGACTAAATATTCTCCACAGATTCCATTCATTTTTAAGTAGTAAGTAAAGGAAATATTTGAAGGAAATTAAGGAAAGCTGCGAGAAAAATGGATTGTATACATACATACATACATATATATATATATATATATATATATATATATATATATATATATATATATTTATATAGATATATCTATACATATAGGTTTACCATCAGAAAGTCTAACCTGACCCCATCAAATGATGGGATCATCGACCCACTTCTGCGAAACCGACAATGTCAAATTCCAATACTGTCGAAATACGACCTGCCGTAAATCTCAGAAGGGCTTTAACATGGGTAGAGATGGGGGTGAGATTCGTACTTCGACAGTGTCAGGTTTGACATTGTCGCTGTTTGACCTCCAGACTTCGACTTAAGTGGGTATGACCCAACCCACTTCAACCTTCTGATTGCCACCATACATATATATATATATATATATATATATATATATATATATATATATATTCTCATCAGAGAACTAAGACAATGTCCATTCTTATCATACAGGTAATGGTTTTAAATATAACACGTGTTGTGACTCTCCTCTATGTTTGAGTTATAATTTTTTTTTTTACTTCTTCATAATTGAATTCTCTTAAGTACTAAGTGTTCAATTATATTTAACTCCACTGTTATTTTGGTAGCATGTTCTTTAAATGTGTGAGACGTGTAAATAATCTCTTTCACCCTATCTCCTGTTTAAAGTGCTTAACTATTAAAAAAAAATATATATATGTAAACTATTCTCTGACAACAGACCTCTTAGTTGTGTTGGGAAGGTAAAATAGGCTTTGAGGTATGTGCATCTTGGTGGTTGTTGCATTGGCCCATGTTTCCTTTGAGGATGATGAAATGCACTGGTTTGCCTTCTGTTAAGAACTGTATGTGAAAGATATTTTCCCCTCTTCACTGGCGCTCTGTGTTTGCTACGCTTGACATAAGCTGATCTCTCATCACTTCCTGTACTTGTTTGTAAAAGCTGGTACCATCTTCCTTTCTCTCTCAGCTATCAATCACATAGTACATTACTTCCAACATTAATACAAGCATTTACTGCCTTAAACTGACGGCTGTTAATAGCTCCATAGACTGTGTTGTGAAGCTTGTTTTATCAAGTCTTGTAGTACATGGCAAACTGTGTAGCCTTGTGTGACTGGATCGCTGGTATTCACTTTTTGCTCTGGTCGGCATTACGTGGGTCATTATTATTTTCACGTGGTGATCCTTGCAGCAGATTCTGTACACCAAACCTGAAGTGTTAAATCATTCTGGAAAGTAATAAATATGCTTCTGTTTTTTTGTTGCTGTTGTATTTTTCTGAACCTTGTTTTCTTCTGACATAAGGTTGATTGACTGTTTCCTTAGGACTGATCTCATTCCTGTTTGCTTGCTTCATGTTTGGTAGCAAGAGGATTTCACTCAGTTGTTTGTAGTGCATGTGTGCTTCCTTGTCCTGTTGTGTTGTGTTGGTGACATACTGAGCAGAGTTATGCTTGTTAATGAAGGGTTTGTGCGTCTCTCATCACTTTGGACTGAGAATGGTGTAGAGGGTGGACATTGCCTTTTGATAACCTACTTATTTACATTCTCTGATCACAGACAATGTTGCTTTAAGCCACAACAGTGTGTTTCCAGGCAGGAGTTACATGCTGGCTATCTGGTCTCATTCGTGGTACTTTATTGTGGTGCTGAGTAGAAGGAATTTAAAGTAAAGATCAGGGGGATGAAGGAGTAAGAGAGAATGGAAAAATAAATAAATAAATAAATAGGAGAAAGTATGAAAAATAAAGGGAAATGTAATGAATGAATGAAAAAGAGAGTGAAAAGAGAGCGTGAGATGGCTGGACAGTGAAGGAATCAAAGGGGAGAAGAGACTAGGTATGTATACAGTGGATATAAAAAGTTTACACACCCCTGTTAAAATGCCAGGTTTTTGTGATATAAAAAAATGAGATCACAATAAATCATTTCAAAACGTTCCCCACCTTTAATGTGACCTATAACCTGTACAATTCAATTGAAAAACAAACAAATCTGTTAAGGAAAAAAATGTACAATAATTTGGTTGCATAAGTGTGTACACCCTTAAACTAATACTTTGTTAAAGCACCTTTTGATTTAATTACAACATTCAGTCTTCTTGTGTACACACCTGCCATCAATTAAAGTGACTCTGATTAATCCCAAATAAAGTTCAGATGTCCTAGTAGGATTTTCCTGACATTTACTCAGTTGCCTGCAACAGCAAAAGCCATGGTTCGCAGAGAGCTTACAAAGCATCAAAGGGATCTCATTGTTGAAAGGTATCAGTCAGGAGAAGGGTACAAAAAAATTTCCACAGCATTGGATATACCGTGGAACACAGAGAAGACAGTCATCAAAAAGTGAAGAAAATATAGGACAACAGTGACATTGCAAAAAACTGAATGTCCCTCCAAAACTGATGAAAAGACAA
This sequence comes from Protopterus annectens, assembly GCF_019279795.1. Classification (NCBI taxonomy): domain Eukaryota; kingdom Metazoa; phylum Chordata; order Ceratodontiformes; family Protopteridae; genus Protopterus; species Protopterus annectens. The sequence goes on along the minus strand of NC_056746.1, from coordinate 1,506,493,676 downwards.
GATGAAAACTGGTCAGGGAGCCTGCCAAGAGACCTACAGCAACACTGAAGGAGCTGCAGAAATTTCTGGCAAGTACTGGTTGTCTACTACATGTGACAACAATCTCCCATATTCTCCATATGTCTGGACTATCAGGTAGGGTTGCAAGACGGAAGCCTTTTCTTACACAGAAAAACATCCAGGCCCAGCTAAAATTTGAGAATCAATACATCAAGTCTCCCAAAAGCAGGTTGAACTTTTAGGCCACAATTCCAAAAGGTATGTTTGGCACAAAAACAACTCTTTGCATCACCAAAAAAACACCATCCCCACAGTGAAGCATGGTGGCGGCAGTATCATGCTTTGAGGTTGCTTTTCTTCAGCTGGAACTGGGGGTTTAGTCAAGGTGGAGGGAATTATGAACAGTTCCAAATACCAGTCACTTTTGGCCCAAAACCTATAGGCATCTGCTAGAAAACTGAAGATGAAGAGGAATTTCTCCCTTTAACACGACAATGACCCCAAGCATACATCCAAATCAACAAAAGAATGGCTTCATCAGAAGAAAATTAAAATTTTTGAATGGCCCAGCCAAAGCCCAGACCTAAATCCAATTGAAAATCTGTGGGTGACCTGAAGAGGGCTGTGCACAAGAGATGCCCTCACAATCTGACAGATTTGGAGCACTTTTGCAAGGAAGAGTGGGCAAATATTGCCAAGTTAAGATGTGCCATGCTGACAGACTCCTACCCAAGAAGACTGAATGCTGTAATTAAATCAAAGGTGAGGAGGTAAACAAAGTATTAATTTAAGGGCAACCAGCTTATTGTATGTTTTTTATTTTTTTAATTTTTCCCCTAACAGATTTGTTTGTTTTTCAATTGAATTGTACAGGTTATAGGTCACATTAAAGGTGGGAAAATTTTAAAATGATTTATTGTGGTCTCATTTTTTTATATCATAAAAACCTGGTATTTTAACAGGGGTGTGTATACTTTTTATACCTACTGTATATGTGTGTGTGTGTGTGTGTGTGTGTGTGTGTGTGTGTGTGTGTGTGTGTGTGTGTGTGTGTGTGTGTATATATATATATATATATATATATATATATATATATATATATATATATATATATATATAAAAATATATATAAATATATATATATATATATATATATATATATATATATATATATATATATATGTGTGTGTGTGTTTATGTGCCAATAATTGGTACTTTTTCATTCACTTGGACTTCTAGATTTAACATTACACAACAAACCTACATTTATTATCTCATCTCTCCTTCACGTCCCCAAATTCTGATTCTCTTGGGTCATCCACTTCTAATCTTACCATCTTCTCATTCGAAAAACTAAGTCCTTATTTATTAGACATTCACTGTAGAGTTCTATTAATCCTATTAATTATTGTACTCTTTGGTACACTCTTGCTAGTTAGATAGTTAAGAGTAGTCTAGTGGATGTTATATTTACTAGGTTAGGAAGTTTGTGAATTCCATCTATTTAATAGATTTTTTTTTAGTTTATTACTATTATTCCTTATACTTTTTATCATGCCTGAAATATTGATTTTTAACTCTTCAAAAAATTACAGGAGGTATAATTATACAATATTTAGTTAAATCGACTTATGTTGATGATTATATTGTTATCTTAAAGTATTTTATAGATGAAATTGAAACTGTTATCTTTGAATGTTAGTGGTTTAAATAATTCAAGGAAAATATTTAACCTGTTTTATTATTTAAAAGCAAACAAGGCTCAAGTTATATTCCTTCAAGAAACACACTTTTTAAATATGTAGATAATAATGTATGGAACCCAAAATTCTATTTTGCCACAGACCTCATTTAAAAATAGGAGAAAATGAGTGATGATTTTATTGTAAAAAATGGTATCCCACCACAAACCATCCATAAATATGAAGACCAAGATAGCCCCTTAATTCTCTTTGTTAAAAAACATGTAACAGATTATTGACTCTAGTAATTGTGTGTTGGTTTCCTGGAATGGTTACAAAATTTAGCTAAAAGGCACACAGGCATTATTATTAATGAATATAAAGGCACTTTAATAATAAGAGACTTCAATTGTTTACTTGATTATTCAGATTTCAGTAATGAAAGAAAACTAAGAATGACTTCAATTGCAAAAGTACTTAAAAACTGGACTGAAAATGTTAACTTCAATTGTACATTCACTCTGAGAGACTTCAAATCATTACTCTTTACTCATTATTCCCATAAATATGGTACACAGACAAGAATTGATAGAATACTAGTATCCCAGGACTTAATTTCAAAGATATCCACATTTCATATCACACCATCTTATTTCTGATCACAATGTCTTTATTCAAAAATTCCATGCACTCTATAAAAAAGTATGCTATTTAACCAGAATACCTACTTGTATACTAAAATTAAAATATTTCAAACCCTAGCACATTTCTGAACTGAATATGTATATTAAAACAAATAATACTGATGGAGTTAATATTGTTATGATATGGGACCCTTTAAAAGTTTATATTTTTGGTAAAATTTCTAGTTTGGTATAAGCAGAAATCAAAGAAATGGAAATGAAAACTATCAAACATACAATCACAACTTCAAGAAACTGAAGTTAAATACAAAACAAATGATAAGTCTATTGTAAAAATGATAGAAAATCTAAATAAGAAATATGAATATATATTATCACATAAAACTACCATAGCTTTGGAAAAATTAAAAGGAGCCCCTTATGCTATGTCTCCCAAACATATGCACAGTCTAACCAAAAGAGTCAAAACACAATTAAAAAGCAATAACATCGTAAAGATGCTAAAAACAAATCGTATATACAGACATTGGGGATATCACTGATGTTTTCAAACATCATCACATATCTCTAAATCAAAAATGAAGACATTGTCCTGAATCTAGATCTTGATTTGCCCTTTTTTAAAAAGATGCCTTCTGAAGTAAAAGAAAATATACACAAAGAGATTACTTTTAAGAGATCTCAGACAAAAGTTAATTAATTTAAACATTATAAAGCCCTGGATATAGATGGGCTAATAATAGAAATATAACCCACCATCTAAAATCTCACTTTTCTATAAAACCATTATAGAAGTTCATACACATGAGATAATTCCCCTTCATGGAAATATTCACTAATCATACCATATTAAAATAAATAATCTTCAGTTCTGTTCTTCATACAGACCAATGTCTAAATAATGATTATAACATGTTTATGTCTGTTATTTCAGATAGTTTTTTAATCTATCAAAAATTATTAATTTAGACAAAACTGGATTTGTATATCAAAGACAAACTCATGACAATATTAAAAAATATTAACCCTTATAGAATTTGTAAATAACAAATATGAAGGTTTTTTTTCTTATTAGTCTAGACATTGAACAAGTTTTTGATTCTTTAAATTTGAATTATTCATTTAGTCTTAGAATCATTTATTTTCCTTTTTGATTCATTTCCCTTATTAAAAATGTTTGTAAACATAACAAAGCTTACATTAAATCAGCACCTTTTACATCTGAATCTATTTCCCTGACTAAGGGTACTAAACAAGGTTGTCCTCTTGCTTCTATTTTGTTGACTATAGACACTGAAGTTCTAGCAATTTTAATTTGAAATAATTCAAATATCACAGCAAAACCTTAAGGAAGCACTGCAACAGACCAGGAAATAGAACAAATATTTGCTAGATGCAAGACTGCAGTGATACCACTCAGAAATAATCCTTATTATACAACTGTTAAGCACGTTCATTCCACAATTCAGGAACTTCATCAGAACAACAAATAAAATAAAAACATCAAAATTATAGAAATGTCAGAATATCATGCTATTTGACAATGATGTGCTACTAAGACTTTCTAACTCAAGATCAACTTTAGAAGGCTTAGATTTTATCATAAAGCTATGTCAGTCATACTAAGGTCTACACTTTTAATAATCTAAAATCCATCACCAAAAACTATGTCCCAACCCTATGGAAAAGGTGTTACATTCTTCATCTACATAAAGGTGGAAACTCAAATGAGCTCTCAAACTTCAGGCATAAAGCCATATAAATTCTGGAGAAGTGTATTCAATCTCAACTCTTCAGCGTTCTCACAGACAGCTGTCTCCTTTCCCCTACACAGTAAAGTTTCCATACTTTTCATAGTACACATACAGCTCTTATTAGTTTTATGACATCTGTTAAACAATATCAAACCTCTGGAAACTTAGTCTCAGCACTTTTCTTAGATTTATACAAAGATTTTAACATGGTATCCCGCCAGAATTTGCTTCAAACACTTGCTTTCCTAGGAATACATGCAACTTCACTATCTTGTTCTCCAGCCATCTCTCAAACAGAAAACACAGTAAAATGCAAAATGACATCTCCTCTTACCTTCCCATTACAGCAGATGCCCGTTAAGAATACATTTGTGGCACCTGTTTTCCAATAGATTCATTAATAATGCCCACCTAGCTGCTAAATAAGTCACTATTATACAGTACGCAGATGACACAACAATAATCTGTTCTGCTAAAAGCACAGATAAGTTAAAGCAACTTACCTGAATGTTTATCTCTACCATACACTGCTGCTCCTTAACCCTTAAAAATAAAACTGATTATATATACTCCCAAGGCATTCAACTAACAACAAAAATAATTTCAAAATCATTTCCACTAACATAGAACTAGTAAGTGAAACTACACTTCTAGGAATCCGTATTAATGAAAGGTTAAAATGTAATCATCGTGTAAAGAACAATAAAAAAATACCCACCAAAAGATGGATGCACTACAGAGAAAAACAATGTTTTACAGACAATGCCAGAAAAAGTATTGCTCAATCCCTTTGCATCCCTACACTACTTTACTCTGCTGTCACCTTGATTAACATGCAATCCACTTGGCTCTCACTCCTGGAACAGTGCTATAATAAGGTGGAAAAATCTGCTACCAGTTGTCACTGTCTGGCCTTAACAAAACCATCAGAGATTAAAACTAAGAAAGTGCCTTACATTTCCTAGTCATTTTCCATAAACTCATCTGTTATCCAGACAAATGACCTAGTTTGAAAAATATTTTTCAACTCACCAGAAAATCCAAATCATCATAGGCAAAATCCCATAGTACTTCCTTGCAAGCTAGGGAGTCCCCTCTCTATGTCCGAAGAAACCCATACCATGTATTTAAGCTTAATGGAAACACTCACCATCCAACCCAGTTCCATATTCATGGCTAACTTTAATTGCCCGTGTTTACTGGGAATCATATTTGAAACCAAATGTGCAGGTAGAGAAAATACTGGATTTTGAAAATACAGAGTACAAGGACCAGATTCCCATTACACCAACCAGGGGTACAAATATATTGCATCTGAGGCTCATTAATACTGGAGAGTGCTGCACACCCACTTGTGTAGTGTCAGACGACAAAACAGTCTCCTTGGAAGTAAAAATAAAACCCAGAACCCCAGCTAACCCTGGAATGTAAGACTAATTTTTTCTATTATTAATTTGTATGTTATTGTTATTTTTTTTTTTTTTTTTTTTTTTTGTAGTATTATTGCTTTTCTCCCCGGCTCTCCCTGAAAAAAAATGGACATCCAGTTGGTTGGAGCCCGTAAAAAAAAAAAAAAAATAAATAAAATAAAATAAATAAAATAATTTCTTACTATTATGTCATAACCTGGTAAAATGTCAAGTTCCATAACCCTGAGAACACCTCTGCCTATGTGGAACTGTTCACAGAAACCCTATACACGCATGTTAATGGTTGCATAGAGGCATCTATACCCATGAGGAATAAGCACAGAACTAACTCAAAGAATAAGGCACCCTGGTGGAATCACATCAATAGGCTGTATAACAGGAGGATGAAAGTAATGGCAAAAATTAGGAGGTGTAGCACCCAGCAGGATCAAAGCAGTCTCATCAAACTAAACAAAGTCTACCAAAGCCAGATTTCAGGAAAATGTGGCCGCCTAGGCCAAGGACAACCACAAAGCATTCTTTGGTGTATCTGCAACCTCTAAGGCAATACACAATTGTGTGAAGAGCTCAAAGGTTAATGAAGCCACCTATACTGAGCTAGAAAACATGGCAAATGTTCTGGCAAACAAATTTAGCTCTAACTTTACTCCTCTCTCCCCCTCAACTTCCCTCAGGAAATGCCATCAAATATAACTCCCCTGCTATCACTAAAGAACACGTCCTCAATACTTTGTCTAGACCTAAGAATACTGCATCAATGCTCCCAGACAATATCCAAGGATGCCTTTTAAATAGCATGAAACATGGCCTATCAGGCCCTCTGGAATCACTATTTAACCATAGCCTCCAAACAGGCTTCAGGCCTCACAAATGGAGAACAACAATGTCATCCCAATGCAGAAAGAGGGGCCATGTATAGATCCTGAAAACTACAGACCCATAAGTCTCACTAGTCTCCTATGCAAAGCCATAAAAATAATTATCCCGGAAATGATCATTAATGACATAGGAAACCTACAGACACTGGACACAAACTTATTTAGTTTCATTGAGGGCAAGTCTTGCCCACTCAGCTTGGTGTTTTTTTTAAGAATATCACCAAAGCAATGGATGAGAGCAGAATGGTTCTCACTGTTTACCTTGACCTGGCCAAGGCATTTGACACAATACCCCACCTGGGCATTGTGGATAAACTCAAGAGGTTAGGTATAAACCCTTATATCACCCAATGGATAGCCAGCTGTCTCACGGGCAGGACCCAAGAAGTTAGAATTAGGGAATCCTCTACTCTACAAAGAGGCCAGTCACAAGTGGAGTCCTTCAAAGACTGGTCCTGGAACTCCTCCTTTTTTGGCGTTTACTTCTCTGAAGTCAATGCAAATGTCAAGGGCCTCTGGGTGACCAAATTTTCAGACAGCTGCAAATTAGGAGCAATCAGAGAAAAGCCCAGCAATGCTAATGTTCTCCAGGCAAGGATGACACAGACAAATAATGTGTGACATTGCCATGGACTAAAATTAAATATCAAGAACTGAATAATAGTGTCCTTCAGGAAGTCATCCACATCTGGTAACTGTAATATTGACAATACATTCCTAAGAGTTGACTCAGTAGTTAGGGACTTGGGAGCACACATATACAGTAATCTAGCATAAAAGCCCTATCCCTGTATTCTGTCTCCTACAGGCTGTTGAGGGGAGATCTTTACCTGGCATACAAGGCATTGTTGGACCCCATCTTGATGGAACTCCTGCATATCTGTAAACAAACTGCACCACAATTATCCACTCTAAAGATTTAAACATTGCCTGTCATATAAACAGAACCTGCTGGAGAGACAGGTATGTATCCCAGACACTGCCTTCTCTGGAACAGGCTCCCCATCCATGTGAAGCAGAGTTCCTCCCTAACCCAATTTAGGTGTAACTTGTATAATTGGATGGAGAACAGAAAATTCAGCCCTGGTTTGGAACCTATGTCTCTAATGTATGCAGGCAGTCTGTAAATGTTTCCTCTCCCAGGCCCCTGTTTGTAAATGTTTCATATTCTAAGCCCTTGTTTGCAATTAACAAAAGTACAAGAACTTGTTAGAGATTTGGGATGCATGGCTAGGCTTAAAAAGTGGTCATTAGCCTAGTGCAGACCTGTGAAACTATGAACTTTATAACCGAAGAAGACAGCTGAGCTCCCCTGACAAAATACTGTTACCAGCTTAGTTGTTTTTTATGACTCTTTATACTCCACTTTCCTGGCAAAAATGTAAAACTCCCTCCCTCTCTCTCTCTCTAAAAAACGCAATAAACACTATTTCTTTCAAGGCACAAACAAGAGAATCTCCTACTCTTTCCAAGTACTATGTCCTTAATTATTGGCCAATATCTCCTCCTTGCCCTCTGCCTCTCCCTCTTCTTCCTTCTACCTATCCTATAATATTTTTTCATCTCTTAATACTAATCTTCCATTTCCTCATTTTCTCTGTTCTTGCCAAGTTGTTCTCCAAATAAGTTTTGTAGCTCTTACATGATGCTGCTGTTAATTATAATCTGTTTAAAGGGTGTGTATTTGTTGATTTATTTGTTTAACTCTGTTTACTATGTCCTTTATATAATTTTTTTCTGCAGCTTTTCTCCTCAGAAAAAGTTTCATAGTTCATTGCATGATGCTTTTAATTAACAATACTCTGTTTAATGTTTGCATGTTTGTTGATTACATGTATTCCTGTCTTTACTATGTTCTTTATATAATGGAATTTTTCTGGAGCTCTTCTCCCTTCGCCTCTGCTAACATGAAGTAGCTTTTTGTCCAGTCTGACTATCCCAGTAAACAAATACAATAAATAAAATAAGTTAAAAAGAAAATGTTATGTTATCATATAGATATGCTCTGTGAAATAAATGACTATTTGCTTTCTCTAGCCATTTAGTCTTGTAAGTATAAGAATGAATAAAAGGCTGTGCAAATAGGGTCCTTTAGAGACATATCACTCAACAAATGCTAGCAGCAAGGTAGGGCTCTTTAAGTAACTATGTTGCAGAGTGAGGCTTTTTTTGTGTATTAATGAGTTGTTAGATAATGCATGCGCATTGAAGTAGATTATTTCCCCTCATGACCAAACCACACCAACTGTGGGTAAACTAAGCATTATTCACATCCAGACATGAGTTATTGCTATTGTACAGTTGCATCACTTTTGTGTGACACTGTGTAGTTGTGATATTTTGAATTTATCTATTTATTTCAATTAACTTGTCCTATCTAGAGAAAGTACAGTTCTGTACAGTTACCATAAATGTAGATGTTTGCATGTATTCACTGTTGCAGTCATCACATTTGGGTTATCTGCTTGCAGTAGCCCTCAGTTGGCCTGATTAACAAAGTCTTGGGTCCTGTGTTGGTTGCTGTCCCTTCTTCCATAACGTCAGGTCATCAGGGGTATAAAACATGCAGCCGACGCCATTACATCAGTTTTTCTTGCCCCAGATGTCAGGTGCCCCCCTAATGGGAAGCAATTAAATCTATAAATATACAAGGTTATACCTCCAACAAAAAAAGCAAATACACCAAAAAACTTTTGAGCATAGTAAAGTAGAGTAGAGGTATAGCCAAAAGAAGAAGGGGGCTGGAAGGAGGGCAACAGTGAATACACTCGAACATCTACATTTATGGTAAGTGTACACAACTGTACTATGTTCTTCATGTTCCACTGTTGCAGTCATCACATTTGGGTAGATTCCCAAAGCTAAGGATGGGAGGAGGAATTTAGATAGCATTAGGACCAGCTATAAGGCCCTGCAAGACTGCAGTAGCAAAGCCAGCTCTGGATTTAGAGAAAATTGGCAGATGGTAATGCTTGGTGAAAGTATGTACTGAACTCCAGGTAGCAGCTTATAGGATGTCCCTGGTAGGGACGCCTCTGAGAAAGGCTGTAGAGGAAGATGCAGCCCTGGTTGAGTGGGGTCTGATCCCTGTGGGATAGGTTTTCCATGGTGCTTGTAGCAGAAATGAATGCAATGTCCTATCCATTTGGAAATGGTTTGCTTTGAAATAGCCTTCCCCTCTGCCCCTGCAGCAAATGCCACCAGCAGTTGGTCAGATTTTCTTTGAGGTTTAGTCCTGTCCAAGTAGAATCTAAGTTGTCTGCGCACTTCTAAGGAGTGCAGTATCCATTCCCCTTTGTTCTGTGGGTTAGGAAAGAAGGTTGGCAAATGAATGGACTGATTAATGGCCACACTGGATACCACCTTGGGCATGAAGGAGGGATTGGTCCTGAGGGACACCCTGTCCGCATGAAAGATGATGAAAGGCTCCACTGCCATGAGGGCCTGTAATTCAGATACCCTTCTTGCTGAAGTGACTGCTAAAAGGAAAGCTGTTTTCCAAGAGAGGAATTTTAAATCTGCAGTGGCAGCTGGCTCAAAAGGAGGAAGGGTGAGCTTTTCCAATACAAAGTTAAGGTCCCAGGCTGGAGTTGGGGCTCTCCTGGGTGGTTGTAGATTTTTGGCCCCTCTGAGGAACTGCTTAAGCAGTGGATGAGAGAAGAGGGGAGGTTCTGTGTTATAATGAGCTGAAATGGCTGAGGCGTGAATTTTGATGGAGGAGAAAGACAGGCCCTTGTGAAGCATCTCAGTTAAGTATTATAAAATCTGAGGTAAACTGGGCACTGCTGTGCTCATCCCTTGAGATTGGTTCCAGGCACAGAATCTTTTCCATTTTTCAGCATAAGATTTTCTAGTACTAGGCCTCCTTGCATCTAAAAGGATATCCATCACAGGTTTGCTGAGGGAAGGTAAAGGAGAGATTAAGTAATTAGCCAGGCTGCTAGATTCAGTGTATGAAGCTGAGGGTGCAGAATCTGGTTCTCCTGCTGAGACAATAGGGTAGGAGTCTGAGGCAGGGGCCATGGGGCCAACAGTGACACACTGCGCAAGAGGGGGTACCAGTGATGGCATGGCCAGTCTGGTGCAATCAAAATCATCTTTGGTTTGTCTTGTTTGATCTTTAGTAGTACTTTGGAGAGCAGAGGCAGAGAAGGAAAGGCATAAACTGATAGGTTTTTCCAGCTGAAGGACAGAGTATCCACTTTCCAAGCTTGTTTGTGGGAGTCATTGTGCAAAATTTGTTCAATTGATAGTTCTGGGGAGGCAAACAGGTCTATATCTGGGCTCCCCCATTTGCTTGTCAACATGTTGAAAATCCTTGATTCCAGCTTCCACTCATGTGGGTGCATGAAGTTTCTGCTTAGTTCATCTGCCAGTGTATTTAGTTTTCCTGGCAAGAATTGAGCTTGTAGATGCACTTGGTAGTTCAGGGCTGTGTTCCACAATGCCATGGCTAGTCTGCATAGGGGGTAAGAATGTGTACCCCCTGCTTGTTTATGTAACACATAACAGTGGTGTTGTCTGTCTTTACCATTAATTGTTCTGGAAGAATGTGGTCTTTGAAGGCTGTCAGAGCATTCTGTACAGCTAACATTTCTTTTTGATTGATATGCAGGTGCATTTGACTTGGGTTCCATTTGCCCTGAATGCACTTCCCTGCCAGGTGAGCCCCCCATGCATAAGCTGATGTGTCTGTTGTTAGGGTCTGGGTGGCAGGGAGTGGTGTGAATGGTAGTCCCTTGTTTTGGTGGCAGGCCTCTGCCCACCAAAGAAACTCTAGGCGTAGGCAAGGTATGATAGGAATCATTGCTTCTAGATCCTGAGAATGTTGACACCATAGGGTTTTTAAATACCATTGTAGTTTCCTCATATGCAGTCTTGCATATGGAATTAGAAGAATGCAGGAAGCCATGAACCCCAAGGCTTGTAGTATTTGCCTTGCAGATAGTAGGGTTTTTGCGGCCACTTGTTTGAAGTAGGTTGTCAACTGAATTTGTTTCTCTGGCCTGAGGAAAGCCATCTGGGAAGTTGTATTCAAGCTTGCTCCTAGGAATATGATTTGTTGACAGGGTACCAGGTGTGATTTCTTTCCATTTATGGTGTACCCCAGACAAGTTAGCACCCTTTGTACAAAGGCCAGATGATTCAAAAGTATGTCCTGGCTTTCTGCCTGAATTAAACAATCGTCCAGGTATGGGTATATTTGAATATTTCTTTGCCTGCAAATTGCGATAACTGGGGATAGGCACTTTGTGAATACCCTGGGCACAGTAGATAAGCCAAAGGGCAGTGCAGAGAACTGGTAGTGATTGTAGCCTGCTTTGAAGTGTAGGTATCTTCTGCAAGATTCCCTGATTGGGATGTGCAGGTATGCTCCCTTTAAATCGAGTGTTACCATCCAGGCATCTTTTCCTAGCATAGGAAGCAACTGGTGAAGAGTCAGTATCTTGAAATTTGGAATCACCAAAAAGGTGTTTAGAGTAGACAGGTCCAGAACAGGATGCCATGAATTGTCTTTTATGGGTACCAGGAAAAGTCTTGAGTAGAAACCTTGTCCTTTTTCCTCTTCTGGTACAGTTTGAATAGCCTTTATGTTTAAAAGAGAGAGTATTTGCTTTTGAGCCTCTGCCCACTGATTTGGGGGTAGATCTGGCCAAACTTTTGGCGTTGGTAATGTGTGGAAGCGAAATCTGTATCCTTGGGACACTATATTTAAAACCAATTTGTCCTGGGTAATGAGTTCCCAGTTTTTGGCCTGCAGACCAATCTTTCCCCCTAAAGGAGCATTCAGTCGAGAAGTGTTTGGAAGTTTTAAAAACAAGTCATTGAGACAGTTTTCTATAGGGGGAGTCTTACTACTCCCAGATTTGGAAATGGAAGCCCCCCACTGCTTAGTCTTGTGCATACCCTGGGACTGAAACCTGGGATTTCTGCTGTGTCTGGGTCTGGATTGAGAAGGCCTGGAAGGAGCCAGAAAGGACCAATTCTTAGAGGGCCAATGCCTACTAAATCTTGGTGGCTGAACTTGTGAGAAATCTTTAACAGTTTGCATAGATTTAGCTTTATCTTCCATCTTTTTAAGAACTTCCTCAGCTTTGTTGCCAAGCAGGCTGTCCTGATTTAAGGGAGCATCCAAAGTTTAGCTTTAAAATGATCAGGCAACGATTGCTCCTTAAGCCAAGCATGCCTTCTGAGTACAGACCCAGTAACAGCAGCCCTGCAAGAGGCCTCTAAATAATCAAACCCACATTGCAAAGTATGTTTTCCAAACTGTTCAGCAGAATGCATTAAATCCTCTAATTCCTTATTTTCAGCACAGTCAGGAATCAACATAATTTTCTGTTTAAGCAATCCAATAATATGTTGTTGATATTTTAACATATGAAACTGACAGTTTAAGGCGCTAATGGCCAAGGTTGCAGAAGTGTAAACCTTCTTACCCCATCTATCCAGCGCCCTGGAGTCTCTATCAGAAGGGTTGGGTTTTTGGCAGCAGAGGCCTTAATGCCCTTGGGTCCCTGTGAAACACTCTCTGGATCTGCAATAGGATTTTTAAAAAAGAACTTGTGAGAATCAGGAAGCCTGTAATATCTGTCAGGTTTTCTGGGAGCAGGGGGCAAATAATCAGGGGTCAAACTAAATTCCAAAAAGGCATCATCAACAATGTCTAGTACAGGAGGAACAGCTAAAGGCCTATGCTGAGGCAAGAATAAGAAATCCCTAAGCCTCTTTTTCGAATCAGAAAAATCCTGGCTTTCCCAGGGGAAATGCTCCCTTAAAGTGTGCAAGGTTTCACCAAAAGAAAAATCCTCTGGAGGGGAAGCAGAGGGAATAGAGCCCTCTGCATCAGAATCCTCATAAGTAGATAAGGGTAAATCCAGATCATCAGAAGAATCAGAAAAATCAGAATCCTGGTCAGAAGATTTATAAATAATTTAAATCCTAGGTCTCTTAGAAAAGGGTGGTTGGCTTCCCCTGATTAAAGTTATAAGATCTTCAGCCATTCTTATCATTTGTTTTTTAGGCATAGAGGCCTGAGCATGTGGCCTGGGCATTGGTTTTCTAGGCATGATTCAAGGTTTAGGCCTTAAAGAAGAAGAAGGCGTCAGTTTCATATGCAAGTCTGTAGGCCTGAATACACCCTTAGAAGCCGGTGCCTGCACAGCGGCTCCGGACCCATCCAAGGTAGAGACATCCGCAGGTATCACAGTTGAAGCATCTCGTGGCATACCGGACTCTGAATGGGTCTCAGTAGAGGCCTGCAAATCAGAAGTAGCAGGTATCAGGGCCTGCAAAAGTGCCTCACTGAGTACCGGCAAACTGGCGACTGGCTTAGGAGAAGCGCCATCGGCAGCTTTGGACCTAGGAGGCCTGTCTCTGTCTTTATCTTTGCATTTTATTTCAGAATTCCATTAGTTGGATGGCTTACCGATGACATTTCTGGATAATTGAACTTAGAACCAAAATATTTAGAGGCAAAAATATACCGACGATGGATAGTGCATTGATTAAATAAAGGACAAAACCAACAGCAAGGTACATTGTGGTCAGGGCCTAGGCAAGGAATACAGTACGAATGAAAATCTTTGTGAGGTATTTGCTTTCCACAAGAAATGCAATTATTAACTTTTACTGACATCGGTAAGGAGCAAGAAAAAGTTTACCCAACAGGGTACTTAGCTTTAGTTGAAGACTTCGGTTCTGAAACTCGAAAATGAAAATTTCAGGAGTTGGCCGACCGGCACTTGCGAACTGCTTCTGCTTTGGGCACCGCACTGCAAGAAAGACTGATGTAATGGCATCGGTTGTATGTTTTATGCCCCTGATGACCTGACGTCATGGAAGAAGGGACAGCAACCAACGCAGGACCCAAGACTTTGTTAATCAGGCCGACTGAGGACTACTGCAAGCAGATAACCCAAATGTTATAACTGCAACAGTGAAACACAAAGAACATCTACTATTTCTCCCACAAAATGGAAGAGTTCCATTTATGTATAACCATAATGCAATACTAGTATTTGGTAGAACTCCCTTAAGTTATTTAACATTTCAAATAAATAACTTTAGACACCTCTTTTATACGGAAATGATATGCTGTTAAAGTCTCTTTCTCTCTCTCTCTCTCTCTGTCTCTCACTGCTTCCCTGAACTCCAAGTATTTTTTTTTTTTTTTTAATGTGTCTGTCTTTGCTTTTGTGTAAGGTGAAAGATGTCTATCTGTAAAAGGTGAAAGATGTCTATCTATAACCTTTTTAATAGGTATAGCTAGCGGGACCCCTTGCCATGCTGCATTTACAGTACAGACTTCAAACTCACAGCATTTTAGATGTCTTTTCTTGTGTGTCTTGTGAAGAACAGATGATGTCTGTATTCAGTTTTAATGCTTGCTTTCAATAGTTGTAGCAAGCAGAATTCTTATTGGCACTGCCACATTTCCATTGCAGACTGCTGAACGCCTTCAGTTGTTTAGTTATATATATGCCCATATCGTCTGTTTAACTAGGAAAAGATGATGCCCACATTAGCTGTAGTCTTCGTTTTTAATAGCCAGACCTAGTCGAACTTTTTCCTTTTGATAACAGTGAATTTACAATCTATTCATTGATTTCTCTGTCCAGTTTGTCTGCATTTTTCCAAATAGAAATTACTTTTCATTGTTTAATTCTCTATATTTGTAAGGAAAACATTATAACATAAACTAGCATTCAGTATGTGGAGAATGAATGTGTAAGGAGTGGGAAGGTGTGGAATTAGGCAGGACTGAAATCTGGTAGGAAAGCGTGAGTTGGGGGAGTTTAATATAAAAACCAAGGTGAAGGCAGTTAGACATAAGAAGAGGAAGTGACCATACCTATCATGTTGCAGGTAGAAGCAAGTTGCTGACATCTGCAGCTACTGGGATGAAGTATTGGTCAGGCAGGCTACATGGTCCAAGGTCCCTGTGAGACTAGCTCCAGAGTGAGTCACCGAGTTACAAAGTGGACTCAGAATGTTGAGGGACTGGTCAGTGGCAAAACTGGTTAGAGAAGAGACTGAGATGCTTTTTTCTGAAGATGAAGGTTAGAAGAAGGGCATTTGCAGTTTTGCAGAAGAAGAGTGTCTAATAAGTTGTGTCAGAGTTGAAAAAGAGAGGTGCTGATATTTCAGTTGAGGAAAGGAGAAAATGAAGGAGTACAAGTTAAATGTGATGGTAATGGGAGAGAGGTTTAAGGCGGATGAGAAAGGGAGGGGAGGGGGGAAGATTTGATCTCTTTCTATGCTTCAAATTATGATAAACATAAGCTTTTTTAAGAAATGGGTGAATATCCTGGAGACAGCAAGGGATGGAGGAGATATAATTTTAATTCATGTGTTAGATGCAAAGAGGCACAGGTTATATGAGGCACCTGAATTTCACAAGAAAATATCAGAAGTTAAGGAAGTGTGTGGACAGATTATGGTAAGAGAATGTGTGAGTGGTGTGTGGAAAACAGAAGGAGAGATTTACATTCAGCAGAAGTGAGTCACATCAGGTAAGGGTTTAGGAAAGTTATTATGGAAGTGTTGATAAATAGCAGTAATGTAGTGTACATAATGGAGTAAATACAATCATGCAATGGTGAAGACAAAATGGTGGGCAAGACAAGGAGACAAGAATTTGGAGGTGGAACCTGGGACACTGGAAGGCATGGAGTGATAAAAGGATGCAAAGGAGTGAAGGAAGTAATAGAGTTAAATAAGGAGAAGGGAGTTGGGGACAGGGTATGGGATAGAGAATATGGGATGGCAGAAAATAGCCAAGAGGGCTAGATTTACAGGGAAAACTGAAACCTGTGAAATCAGAATGTAAACTCATTTAAAGCATATGCAAGAAAGAGGAGAGGACAGGAAGGGGTACAGTGTGGAACAGAGCAAGAAGAAAAGGAAATATATCAACAATTACAAAGTGTAGGTAGGATACGTGAAGAGCAGTATGGGCTAGTGGGTCAAAGATGTCAGAAATAAAGTAACACAGAGGATTATGGTTATATGCATTGAGGGATAACAAGGGAGAGGTGAACATTTTTTGAAAATAAATTAGATGATTTTGAACAGTATTTCATCAAGTTGTATCAGGTGGGTGGAAGAGAGAGTAGGACTGCCTTAAAGAGTGGTGGGGAAATGTTAACTGTTAACTTGTAAACAGTTAAGATTACAGATGGAATGACTGATGCTATAAGTTATTTGCTTGGAGGGAAAGTAGAGGGCTCTCGTGGATTCCTCATAGACTTTTATAAAACCTGGTATTAGAAGTTGCAGATTCATTGGCGGGCATGTTTAATGAGTAGATGGAAGGTAAGCGCATTACAAACTTGATGGATGACACTGTTGTAATGTTACTGTACAAACAAAAGGGGGAAGAGAGGACATGCAGACCTACATCCCTATGTAATGTAGATGTGAGGTTGCTGCTCAGGGTCTTAACAGTTAGATTACTGATATTTCTGTCTAGGGCAATTGGCAAGTAGCAGGCAGGGTTTTTGAAAGGGTGGGGACTGATAGCCCATTGGATGATGATAATTTATTTTATATACTGGGTAGAGAGGAAGGTACTAGGTAAGGCAGGAGGCAGTCCCTTAATAATATACAAAAGGATTTTGACAGTGTATCCTGGGTGTTTATGTTCAAATTACTAGAAGAAGTGGTAGTTGAAGGATGGTGGCTTAGGGGGGCTACAGCCCTGTATAAATCACCAAGAAGGAGACTGTATATTAATGGAGGGTTAAGGAAGGAAGGAGACAAAGAGAAGCACAATAGGGGTGTCCCCTATCCCCTGGTTTTTGCTTCTGTTGAAGTTTTAGTACAGAAGATTTGGAAGCTTCTTGGGGCCAATGTAATTGAATCTAGCAAAAACAGGTATATTTCTTTTTCAAAATGACTGTTTTTGCTAAAGAATATTGAGGAGAAATTGCCAGGAATATTGAGAGTTTTTACTGCCCGAGGAAACGGGGTAGTATTAAATTTCTGTTCTGAAAAATCAGTGGTGATTTGTAAAGTGAGGACAAAAGAGTCATGGGTGAGGAAAGTAGGAACTTTCAGGATGTTCATTCATACACTTTGTCTAATATGATTCATAGATTCATAGATTCATACTAGGCTATGTGCCCTTGTGAGCCATTTTAAGCCTAGCCAATTATCCCCTGTTAGATTCAAACCCTGTACCTTGTGTTTGTAAGGCAAACACCTTAACCATTAGGCCACTAGCCAGGCCTATCCATATAGGACTGCAGGAGAAGATCGCTGTAAAAATGTAGAAAGCATGTAGTAGGTGTATATAAAAAGGGTGTAGAGGAAGATTTAACAAAGACAGATTGAGGGGAGCAAGATAGGTAGGTGGACAGGAAGCACCACTTTTCAGAAAGTATGTTCTTATAAATGCGGTACTGTGCTTGAGAAGGCAGGATGAGGGTACATATACTGAATAGAGTCTGTGTGCAGAGAAATTTATTAGGAGGTGACAAGGAATATGGAGAAAAAGATGTGGGAAGTACGAAAAGGGCAATATAATTAAAAAATAGAGGCAAGGGGGCGGTGGAGCCTACAAAGGAAAACAAAAGAAAGTTAGATCATGCTAGGTGTTAAAGTCTAGGAATAAAATGCCTAGATGAGTTGAGCAGGAAAGTAAAGAAATGGGAATGGAGAGACTGTAATAGACTGAGGGACATGTATAGGGTGCCATGGAGTGACTGGCTGTTCTATGTTTGATCAAAAGGTAAAATGGTGAGGTTAGAGAGAGAGAGGTGAAGTAGGGATTCACATCTGGAGGAAGTGGTTTTATGGAATGAGCTGAGCTCTTTAAAGGAAGGGAAAACTGGTTATATAGCAGGCATTGGTGGGAGGATAGTGAAGTAGCTTTGGCTAAACAATGACAGATATGGATAGAAGAAAATGTTAGATGGACTGAGGAGTTATTCTGGGAGGAAATAAGGAAGGTGGCTAAAGTGCTAGAAAGGGTAGATCTAGTGGGTGTTGGGTCAGTGGTAATACTGCACCTTGGTGGGAGTCTGCAAAGAGTAATGGCATCTTACACTGGAGTACTGAAGATGCGGGAAGGATCATGCAGATCAGTTATACATGTTGTGAACTTTTATTGAAGTGAAATGGCTGCAGGATCAGGCTGGGGGTGTGAGCAGGAATATACAATAAGAACATTCTAGATCTACGGGACATTAGTCTGTTTGGGGTTTAATGGGAGGACAAGGTGGTAGAGGTGAGAAAAATTATTTATTTATTTATTTGTATTTGACATTTGCTGACTGGGATAGTCCCACTGAGCTAAATCCCTTTTTCAGAAGAACCCGGGGAGAAAAGCTCCACAGTAAATTACAAGTAGGTAAATAAAATAGTACTATATTTGAACATTACAGATACAATACATTCTGACACGTCTATTTTACAGAAAGTTTTGTTTGGATAGAAGAGCAGTGAAAATTCAGCCTAGTGTCATAGTTTAAATAAAGATAATTATATAAAGAATAGGAATCATAGATGTAATAATGTGCAAAGAAAAGAAACAATGAATATTTGAATTGCAAAAAGTAGTGGTGGAAGTAAGAGAGCAAATAGTGTGGATTTAGAATGATTCTAATAAATCTTACTATAGCATAGAAACAGATCAGCGATGGTGTGTATAGAGAATCGGGCATGGATAGAAAAGAAAATATTCATGAAAGTTATTTGGGGAATTTGGGCCACAGAGGCTGAGATGGTAAATTTAGGAAGGAGTATGGTAAAAACGGTGATTGCTGAATGATTGGAATAGGATGGAGTAGATAGGCAGTAGGAATGTGGATAATGTGTTAAACATAATAGAGCTTAAAATGTGGTTGTGAGATAAGTAGTAGAGATGAAGTGTCTCTACAAGTAGGTCTGCCTCATGAAAGATACCAGTGTAACTGAGATATTGTAACCCTTCTATTGCTAAGAAATTCATACTTTTTCTGTGGTTTTTATGTGCTGGAATTATTTAATATGCAGTCTGTCTGTTATTCTTTTAATAGCCTATGTAGTCGGAATTTCTTGTACATGAAATTAGATGCTATGGGCAGAAAGGGATAAGACAGGGGGTAACACCCTTGTGGCTGGCAAGGGGTGAATAAATTGAAAAAAGACACAATTGAACTCAATCATTGTACTTTAAAAGTATTGTGGGAGATTTCTTAATATTGTGATGATGTATAAGGTATTGCCCTCTGTGCTGGGGAGAGTGGGGCAGTGCATGTGCAATGTATGCCAGTACAATTAGCTGGTGTTTGTAAATAATTTTGTGTCATTTGACTATCACACTGACTTGTACAGATGTTTATTTTAAAATTGTATCAACAGTTATTATAACTGATTAACTGTTGATATTTAAATAAAGAATTCTGAAAGGGAAGAGTAGAAGTTTTTGAAATTGTTCTATAACTTTCAGATACTGCAACAGATCTTAGCAAAGCTCTGAGTATGTATTGTACCAGAGCCAGTGTATTGAACCAGAACCTGAGAGTAGATGACTGGTGGCAGAGTGGTTACCTTATAGTCTCGGCAGAAGGGATACAGCTAGTAAATTTGTACAAGCCTTTCTCAGGGGTGTGTGTGTGTGTGTGTGTGTGTGTGTGTGTGTGTGTGTGTGTGTGTGTGTGTGTGTGTGTGTGTGTGTGTGTGTCTGAAAATCAAATACCCAGGTGTGGGTGTGTCATCTACTTGGAAATGGGACACAGTGTTCAAAAGTGAGTCTTGTTTGGGATCTGGAGAGACAGAGAGTTTAGTCCCAGGTCTGGAGCATGTTCCCTGTGTGCTCTTGGGGAAACTGTCATTAATGCAGAGATCTGCATTTGAAAATACTGTGTGAATTCATTCCTGTTCTTAGTGACTGTCTCTCACCAGTGCCAGTGGTGGGGATTGAGGCTCCTTGATTACTGGCCCGGGGTAGAGAGGCTGTCACATGTTGGTGGCAGACCGGTGGGATATTAAGTGGACTTCAGTAACCAGTGGGCAGTTATCATTGAATGTGTGTGTACTCACAACAAGGTAAACATTCAGAGTTTCATTTCACAACAGTTTTATTTACTTTTGTTATTTTAGTTTAGTCAGGGAAAGCAGGCAAAGATGTCAGCAGAGGATTATGGCAAGCCGACAAAGAACCAGTTGACCAAGGAATGGAAAGCCAAAGGACTGGTGCATGCTAAATAGACTAAAGAGGAAATTATTTCTGCCTTAATTGCAGTTGCAACACAGACCAGTGACCAGTCTGATGGGGATGTAGAGTCTTCAGAAACAGGACAGTTTACCTTTTCCTCAGAGGACTTAAAAATCCATTTGGAGTTAAAGAGACTTGAACTTGGGGCCAAACGTTTGGAGGCTGAAGAAAAGGAGAAGCTGCGTCAACATGAGATCGAAGATCAACTGCAGCATTAGGATACCGAAGAGAGACTGTTATGGTTGGAGGCTGAAGAAAAGGAGATGCAGCGTCAGCAGAAAGTGGAAAACAGAGAGAGACTGCGCCATTTGCATACCTAGATTTTCACAGAATGTCCAGGTTTTTGCCTCACATTTTTGGTCCATTTTTCATAAAATTGTGGCTTTTGGCAAATTAGTGGCAAATTATTAAAGACTGAAGTTGGAAAATAATGAAAGACATTTGAGTTTCATACTTCATACCCTTCAGAAAATCCATGCTAATGCAAAAGCTGTCATCCCATCAATTTTCTAAAATTGTAAGAGCAATATTTAAAAATTGTCCCTATTTTTGGGCCTTTGTCCCACTTTTATTTATGGCTTTGTCCAGATTTCTTGCTGTAAGAGGTTGAGAGGTATGATTGGAGATTGAAGAAAATGAGAGACTGTGGTGATTGGAGGCTGACGAAAAAAAGAAGCAGCAACAACAAAAGAGGGAGATTTTGACTATTTGTCGGGGTCGTGGAGGTGGTGATGAAGGGAATAATTGGACCCCAGAAGCAATAAATGTCAGTAAATTTCTTCCACAATTTGTAGAGTGGAATGACTTTGATAGCTTTATTGATATATTTGAAAGAGTATGTAAACAGTATAATGTTAATCAAGAGCTCTGGTTATGATTCATGACCCCCTTACCCCATGGTAAACCTGTAAATGCTGTTTTTAAATTGTTTGATATTGATTGTTCAAACTATGATAGAATAAATAAAGCAATGTTTATTGAACCATTATAAGTTAACACGTGAAGCTTACAGAAAAAGATTTTGTGAGCATAGATGCAAGGTAGATAAAAGTGTATGTGATTATATTGCTGAATTAAACACATTTCCATTTTCATAGGTGGGTGAGTGGGTGTCAGGTCACCACTTTTGAAAGACTGGCACACCCTTTAGCAAGGGAACAAGCTCTTAGTACTTTGCCTGAGGACATAGGAATCTGGTTAGCAGACCAGGAGTGTAACTCTGCAGATGAGCTGGGGAGAAAAAGGGGATCTCTGCTTAGCAAACAGGGCATCACTGCACAAGAAAGGGATACCCAGTACTGCATATGGATATAAGGGAACCCATGGTGGGCACCCTAAATCATCCCAACAAAGTCTACCAGCAACAGGGGAAGCTACTAGTTCAGGTACATGCCCAGGATCAGGGGATAGATGTTTTAAATGTAACCAGAGGAGCCATGTAGCATACAAATGTCCACTGTAGCAAGGTGTGGAACAAAAGGTGAGGGAGCCAGTAAGTGGGAATAACAGTGTGTCAGTACTAAGTTGTCTGGAGACAACAGGGGTACCAAACTATCACCAGAGTTTGTATCTTCTCATAGTGGATGAAAGACAGGCCACTACTAAGACAGACACAGCCTCTGACATAACCATTGTGACATCTGAAGTGGTTAAAGAGGAGCAGTACTTGCTTGGGCAGTCCACTCCAGTCAGAGCTTTAGGCGGGATCCCATCCCAAATACCTTTGGCCAGGGTTCTCCCTGACTGGGAGGGATAGGGAATGATTTCAATAATGCAGTACATTGTATGCATGCAGTTGCACACAGTTGGGCTTGGAAACAGGCATGTAGGTCTGGTAGCCTGGGGGAGACCCAGACAGAGCCCACACCTGAAGCTGGGGCTGGTGATGTGGCTATTTCAAGGAGGGAGCTACCCTGTAGCAGTGATCCTAAAAGTGAGCCACAGCTGCTGGTAGGTACTGATATTCCCATGGACAGGGTGACTGCAAGGACAGAGGTGAGTGGTAATATCCAGGCTGACAGTGAGGCACCACTGTCAGAAGATACTAGGCTTCCTGTGGAAGGGGAGCTGGGAGGGGTCACAAAGGTGGAGTTGAGAATGGTTCAGCTTTTGGACCCTACTTTACGAGGCTTGAGGGAGGTAGCTAAGGGGACACCTGGTGTTCAAGGAAAAGGGGAGTCTGTATACTGGAACAAAGGGTTACTGTATAGACAGTGTACCCCTGATGGAAGGCTATAAGGTGAAGTAATACAGCAGTTGGTAGTGCCCAGAGTCTGCTATCTGGCACTTCTAGCCATAGCCCATGATATTCCTTTTGCAGGTCATATGGGCATAAAGCATACCAAGAGATGTATTATGCAGAACTTTTATTGGCCTGGGATTGGAAAGGATGTAACAGAGTACTGCAGGATGTGTGAGCAGTGCCAAAAGATAGGCAAAGCAGGGGATAAGGTCAAAGCTCCACTGATGCCTTTGTCTGTGATTGAAGAGCCATTTCAGAGAGTAAATATGGATATTGTATGGCCTCTGATTATCTCAAGTTCCACAGGGCAGAAGTATATCCTGGTGGTAGTAGATTATGCTACTGGATACCCTCAGGCAGAGAAGGTGGCAAATGCTTTGGCAAAGATTTTCAGCAACGTAGGTTTCCTGAGAGAAATACTGTCTGACAGATATGCCAATTTCATGTCAGACCTGCTGGCTTGTCTGTGGAAGTGTTGTGGGGTGAAGCACCTAAAGATCACCGCCTACCACCCCCAGGCTAATGGTCTTGTGGAGAGGTTAAGCATTTGAGGAACAGTTTAGGAGAGAGGGTGGGACAAACATTTGTCCATCTATTGCTTGCATAAAGAGAGGTACCCCAGGAATCCACATGTTTTTTTACCCTTTGAGTTCCTGTATGGGCATAGGGTGAGGGGGCTTTTAGATTTGATTCCTGACAAGTAGGAGGGTGAGTGTGAATCCCACAAAGAATCTGTTGTGGAATATTTCCCAATCCTCAGAACAAAGCTTAGGAAGCTCATGAGCTTGGTCAGGAGAATCTGGCAGTAGCCCAACAGCAAAAAAAGATCTGGTATGACAGGAATGCTTGAGCCCGAGAGTATGCTGTGGGACAGCAGGTTATTGTGTTCATTCTTGTTAGACACAATAAGCTGCAGGTAGCTTGGGCGAGATCCTTCAAAGTGGTATGGAAGGTCAGTGATGTTAATTACATGGTAAACCTGCTAGGCAGGAGGCAGTGGAACACACTGTACTATGTTAACATGATGAAACCTCAGCATGTCAGAGAGGTCCTGGGCAGACTGCAAAGGGCAGAGTTGACCATTAAGGCAAGTAAGTGTCAGGTGGGTATGGCAGGGGTCTCCTACCAGGGACATAGAGTGGGCAGTGGTAAGATCACAACCTGCCAATGTGAAAGTTATTCAGGAGTGGCCTGCCCCTGTTACTAAAAAGGAGGTGAAGGCATTCTTTGGGACCATTGGGTACTATAGAAAGTTCTTTCTCAATTATAGTACAATAGTTGCTCCCCTCACAGACGTGATAAGGACAAACAGCCCAGATAAGGTAGTGTGAACCCCAGCCTGCAAGCATGCATTGGAAAAGCTTAAAGGGGCTTTAGGAGGACCCCATGTGTTAGCCAGTCCAGATTACAGCAAAGAAGTGTTGCGCAGGTGGATGCTTCAAACCATGGGGTGGGAGCTGTACTCAGCAAAGTTTCCTCAGAGGGAGAAGAACAGTTATATATCACAGCTGTAGACTCGAACTCAGGGATGAATGTTATGCAGCTGTAGAAAAAAATGTCTAGTCATAGTATGGGCACTGCAGAAACTTCAGCCTTCTCTGTATGGAAGGAAATTCACTTTGGTTACAGACCACAATCCCTTAACATGGCTACATAGAGTCAGCCAACAAAATGCCATGTTATTAAGGTGGAGTCTATAGTTACAGGCATATGACATGACAGTACAGCACTGCAGTGGGGTCAACAATCCCAATGCAGATGGACTCTCTAGACAGGGTATAGGTTAATGTGTTTCCAGACAAGCCTATTTCTTTCAAGCAACATTTTTCCAGGGTCATTTGAAAAACTAGCTTGAGTCTTCAAAGGGGGAGGAGATGTCATGATGTGAGGTATTGCCATCTGTGCCAGGGAGAGTGGGGCAATACATGTGTAACGTATGCCAGCATAGTTAGCTGGAGTTTTGTAAATAATTTTGTGTCATTTTACTATCCCACTGCCTTGTACAGATGCTTGTGTTAAAAATGTTTAGAATTCCGGAAGTGGAGAAGATTTTTTTGAAATTGTTCTATACCTTTCGGATACTACAACAGATCTTACCAAAGCTCTGAGTGTGTATTTTACCAAACTCAGGTGATCAAATATGATGTCATTCTATAACCAGCACTGAGAGGATGGAACTCGCACAGCATCTTGTTTTGTTTTGTTTTCGTTGGAACTTGATATAAAAATCTATAGGTTCATAGGTGTGTACTTGGCTAATGGCCTTGGAGCCTTTTCAAGCCTAGCCAATAGGATTACCCTGGCATTGTGCCACCGACCTTAATTCCCAGTGCATCTGTTGAGTAGAGCCACTGGAGTGATCTCCTGGGTGAATTTTCTATTTCCCATCCACTCATCAAGATTTCTTTTGAAGAGGGCAAGTGAGGTGCTCTGTTTAACATGTATGGGAAGTCTGTTCCATAGCATGGGCAGTCTCTGGGTTATTAATCTGTCCCTCCAGCTTGTTCTGTTGATTGTGGTAATGAGGTTGAGGTCTCTGGAGTGTGTGGTGTGGAGGGATTGGGATTCCTTTAGATGTAACATTTCTAACAAAGCTGGGTCAGACATGGATTTGTAAGTCAAGCAGAGATCGCCTCTAAGTAAACAATATGAGACAGGGAATAGTTGGCGTTTTTTTGAGTCTGTCCATACAGGACAAGTGTTTAAGGCCTAGGATCCTCTTTGTGAGGTACTTTTGTGGCCTCTCCAGTTGTTGCAGGTGTCTAGTGAGGTACATGCCAAATGGGGTATTGCACTCAATGATTGGCCTAATGAAGGAAGAGTAGAGGGAGACAATGACCTCTTTCTTCCTGTATGCAAAACCCTTAGTAATTAGATGTGCCACACAGAAGGACTTTCTGACCACAGTGGCAATGTGGTGGTCAAAATAGAGGTTGCTGTCAACCTGTGTTGCCAGATCTCTTATAACTCCTTCTGTGTTTAGTGGACTACCTTCGATGTGGTAATTCATGGGAACCAGGTTTTTCCCAAAGGGGATGACACATTTTTGGCATTGAACTTAAGGCCATGGTTCTGACACCAGTCGTTGGTCTCAGTGAGGCCATTCTGTAGGATGGCAACATCACTTGGGAAGTTAATAATAGCTCCCAACTTGCAATCGTCTGTGAACTTTGTCACCCAGAGTCCCTTCGTGTTGCCTGGACTTCAGAGAAGTAGATACCAAATAGGAGAGGAACCAGGACTGAATCCTGTGGGACTCCACTCATGACAGGTTGGCAGTCTGACTTAGAGTCAGCTACTTTCACACTGTGGGTTCTATCTGTGAGACAGTTTGCAACCCACCTAGTGATACAGGGGTTGATGCCTAGCTTAGTGAGTTTTTCTATGATTCCTGAGTGGGGAATGGTATCAAAGGCCTTGGCCAGATCAAGGTAGGCTGTATGAACCACCTTGCCTTCATCCACAGCTCTGGAACCTGATGCAAAGAATTCGACCAGGTTGAGCAGGCATGATCCTTCACAAAACCAAACTGTGCGGGATCCAGAGTTTGGAGATTCCCTATATCCTTATTTATTAGGGTCCATGATGACGCATTCCATAGCTTTGCATATCAGACTCATCAGGACGATAGTTCCCAGAGTCTGTAGTCACTCCTCCTTTGTGGAGAGGGATGACTGTAGCAGTGTACTATTTGGTAGGGACAAAGTTTGAGGTGAGGCTGTACACAGCACACAGGTGAGGTGCCAGTTCACTATGAGAGTTATCATAGTCAGTTGAGTTGAGTAGAGCTGAGTTCAGTTCAGTTTAGTTTGTAGAAGCATCTAATCTTGCCTTGCTGTTTTAATTAAGTTAGCTAGGGAACAGTTATTCTTTAGACAGTCAGGAAATACAGTGAGATTAATTAAGTATTGTTTTTCTGCATCTATTTGAATCTGTCTAATTGTGTTATTTTTATTTCTCCTATCAGAGAAAGTCTGGTATTTATTGCACTTAGATATTTAGTATTCTCATGTTTTTCATTTTATTATTTACTATTAAATATTTTATACCTTTCATTTTTGCTGGTCTATTTAGAGAATATGTTTAACATTTTGAAAGTACTTGTGCTTATTTTATTGATGCCGTAGTCACTCAGAAATCCTTGCTGCTTTGGTTACACTCTACCATTTATATTAGTATTAATTTTACTCACTATAATTGGATACCTTTCTAAGATCCTGAGTGGTTGACTGCTGGCAGAAGGGTAGAAGGGGTACAGCTAGTAAATCAGTACCAGCTTTTCCCAGGGATGTGTGTGCAAAAATCAAATACCCAGGTGTGGGTGTGCCAGCTACTTGAAAATGGGACACAGTGCTCCAAAGTGAGTCTTGTTTGGGATCTGGAGAGACAGAGAGCCCAGTCCCAGGTCTGGAGCATGTTTCCTGTATGTTCTTGGGGGAAACCGTGCTTGATGCAGAGAGCTGCATTTGAAAATACTGTGTAAATTCATTCCTTTTCCTAGTGACCATCTCTCACTGGTGCCAGTGGTGAGGATTGAGGCTTCTTGACTACTGGTTTGGGGTTAGAAAGGCCATCAGAGATATCACCAACATACAGAGAATAAATAAATGTATGTGATGATCATATTAAATAATAAAAAAGAATAAAGAGAGAAAAGTAACATTTTTGATTTTTCTTGTGGCAGTAATGGTTTGGCAACTCTGGTTGTTCTTTTTCCTTGACCCTCATTGTGTCTGTCTTATATGAATGCCTATGATTCATCCTATCCAAATTTCTATTTTCTTATGAATAACATTTTACCTTTATTCAGCTGCTTTACCAAGTATTTCAGCTTCAGACAGACAACTTTCCAATAGCATTCATATTTTGCTTTATTCCATACCTGTTCCTTTTCTGACATGGAGATAAGACACTCCAGTTTCCATTTGATTTCTTCACAGCATTTCCTTCATTTTGTACTAATTTTTCATTCATGCATCATATATGTAGCTGAAGTACATAATTTGCTATTCAAACTTCTGCCATTAGCTGATTGAGGTATAGAGAAACAGTTCATATAATGAAATATTATCATGTCATAATATAGGAATATCATCCTCATAGCATTTACTAGTTTCTTCACTGTATAGTTCCCTCCATTTTTCCATCTGATGATAGGCAGCATAGACTCTGCTACATCTGATTCCATTTCCTACACAAATCATAGAAATTCCTGATTTCTCTCTTCTGGATCACTGTCTGGCATGACCAGTATTCCCATGTCTTGTAAACATAGATTTTAATGCACTAATCATAGTTTGATAATTTCAGGGAACATTGAATAGTAATCTAAAAATATAAGATGCACGGTTTCCTTAAAATCAAAAAGTAAAAATAAGTCTGCAGCACTGTGGTAGAGCGGTGATGAAGGTGATAGGCTGCCTTGAATGTAAACTGTCAGGAGTCCTGACTGGCAATGCTGAAGAACCGTGCAAGTGAAGTGCCAGTATTAATTTCATCAGCCATGACTGATATCTTGAAAAGAATGTGCTTCAAAGCTAACTTGTATAAGCTCATGCTGCAGTTCAAAACTTTGAAAGAACTTTTTCCAAAGGCATTAAGTAATCTAGCTATGGGTTCTACCAGTGGTAGATTGCGTACCTTGGGACCTAGGTTTTTTTTCATCCATGACCACCCACACAGTTTTTTGTGGGGGGACCATGCATAAGTGTACACATTATTTGGGTTATATCTTCCAGATTTAAGACCATTCAAACTGCTGCTGTTATAATCCACAAATGACTACAGTAAAGTATTCCTACTTGTATTTTCTCAAATAAACTGTAGTTCTACAAAGCCATATTAATGACCATTTAACTTGATGATAACATCAGTGCAAGCTATTCTCATCCACAGCAATCTCTGCACTCAGCAGCTATGCACTGATTGTTGACTGTGATCACCTCAGATACCTAATTATATTAACAGTAATACAGCCACAATTATGTATTTCAGGTTTTTTTCACACCGGCACATAGCCCAAGTATACCAGCCTATTTCACATAACTGTACACTAATCCTTCAAATTCAGACTATATCAAAAAGAGAATCTACTATTATCCACAGACAGCCCTCACACCCACCCTGCAGTTATAGCAACTTTGCTGTGCACATCTCATCTGTCTGAGGTAAAAAAAAATAATCTCTCAACTTCTTGGAGATGAATCTAGATAATGACAAAAAATAATGAAGTCCAAATGCCTAGAATCATGAGTGGTATTAAATATTACCGTTTATATAGTTAGTAGTTTGCTAGAATAAACATTTTTACATTAACATGTATTTTCTGAAGAACACAAAGTTTGAAACTCAAATGTTTGCCATTGTTTATTGACTGCAATCCTCAAC
Organism: Protopterus annectens; assembly: GCF_019279795.1. Classification (NCBI taxonomy): domain Eukaryota; kingdom Metazoa; phylum Chordata; order Ceratodontiformes; family Protopteridae; genus Protopterus; species Protopterus annectens. Next base: position 1,506,464,456 of record NC_056746.1, on the reverse strand, counting down.
AATATGCCATAATACACACATTTTATGAGAACAAACAGAACATACCAAAAAACAGGAGGCAAAATCAAGGGCATTGGGAGAAAGCAGAGAGAGCTGAAAGCTATGTAATTTCAGCTTTGTTTCACATAAACAGTTGACAGCCCACAAGTTTTCCAACTTATTTCACACAAATTCACATTAGTCTCACATAGCCAGACTCAGTAAATAATAAGATGGTAGCTGTCATGCACAAACTGCCCCAACCATTCCCAGCAGTTACAGTCACTTTCTTGTGTGCACTTCATCTGACTATGATTTAAAAAATACAGAGTCTGTGGTATAGCCAAAAATAATGAGGTATGAAGGCTAACAGTCAGGGACAGATTTTAAATATTGCTCTTAAACTTAGAAAGTTGTGAATCCAAACTGTAAGCTGGGCAAACAGCAAGAGGCTAAGTCACAGACCAAAATATTAGGCAAAGACAGGGATATTTTGTGAAATTGGGAATGGTTTTAAATTTATTTGACAAAAGGATGGGTCAGATAGTACAAAGGCAGATTGGTTTCATCCACAGCACACGTAATTGCCCATATTGTTGGCTGCCAGCATATTAAAAAAAGAATATTTCAGTTTATTTCATATGCATTTACAATACACCTTAATTCTAGAATTTAAAGTGGAAAAATGAAGAGGACAAATAGATTTCATGTAACTCTACTCCGGTCAATTTGGCTGAGTGCCAGCATATTAAAAAAAGTCAATAAATATTCCAGTTTATTTCATACAGTTCCACACCAATGTTAATGCCTGGTTTTAAAATGAATGAATGAAATGGGTACTTTGCTTTCATCCACAGTACAGCTAGCCCCCTCTTATCTGACTGATGGCCAGCATCTTAAAAAACAAGAAAGAGAGTAAATATTGTTGCTTATTTTACACACAACCACATCAGCCTTAATGACATTATTTAAACTGAGTGAAGGAAAAGAGCAACTTGTATTTTCCCTCCACAGCAGCACATAGCTAACCCCTCACTACCACCATCTGGTTGACTGCCAGCATATTTAAAAAAATCAATAAATATTAATCTTATTTCATATAAATCCATAGCATTCATTAATGCCAGCTTGTAAACTGAGTGAATGAACAGTGCACATTCCTTTTATCCACAGCACAGCTGTCCCCATATTTTAAACTTCTTTGCTCAAGAAGCAGGGATATGGTCAAAAGTACTCAGGGAACAAAGACCCAAAATCAGGGACAATTTAAAATCCTACTCTAATTCAGTTAATGCAAAAAAAACTATTGTTCTATTAGTCATTTAAAATACCACTTTCTGAACAGTAAGAAGTGTATAATGCTAATGTTCGAAATTATTAACTAACTCCTTGCATTCCTTGACAATTTACCATAAAGCACCTCTTTGTATTTATACAGAATGACTAAGAGCTGACATTTCTATACCTCCTAGCTAGTCTCACAGCTATTTTCCCTGTTGTTTCATTAAGCCACTTGCTGTAGGCACACAAAAAGAAAAAAACAAAGCAGCAGGAAACTACACCTGAAGAAGTACAAATACTCACATCTGTTACTTTTTTTAAATGTACTGCTGGTGGGAGCTTACCCCAGCTGTTGAATCACTGAGCAGACATTTGGAAATGAGTGTGCAGTGCAACAAAGGAAGTATAATAAATTCATGAGCAGCTGTGCAGTGCTACAAAAGAAACATAAAGGTATGGGCTCTGGACAGCTGTCCGAAATGCACCTATTATAATCTGCAGTTTCCCCCTTGACTCCATGACCACCCTAAACAGGGTATTCTACAGTCTAGCCCTTTGAATTATCATGCTGAAGATTTTATATGGCACAACCCTGCACTCTGTGTTCTATTTGTATCAAGATTCCTGACAAGTAGTCTTGAAAAAGTAAAATGTAAAGAAAAAAATGTAATATAACTCATGCATCTAAGTTAATTGGGGAGTTATTGTTTGTGAGTTTTTAACCATTAAACCTTGGTTCTTCCTTAAAAGAAAAGCCAGAATTAATGTATGTCCTTACTAGTGATTTTTGAGTTAGTTGGCTTCGCACTGTGTTCTTTCATTAATTGCATTTCTAAGTCAGTGTTGGTACATGTCTGGAATTATACTCATTTTTACTTTTTCTTCTGTAACTGATAAGTATGGTACTACACAAATCTCCATTTCACCTTCTTTGAGGACTGCTTAATGACCCATAACAGCAGCCTTTTATATGTCTCTCTCTCTTCAATCCTTCTATATTGACCCTTTTTACTGCTGACTATTCATTAGGATGATGTATGGCTAATACCGATATCTTTCATTGGCTCAGTAGGTTATCACTGTCCCTTCAATGGTGAGATCTTCACATGTGAAGTAGGGTTTTCTTTGTTGTGTGTTGATGTAATGATTAAGCCTATAAACGTTTCCATCCTGACAAGGGCTGTAATTCAGCAGTAGATGAAACTCTTACTGCTTGTTTCTATAATTATTACTCTGCAACATAATTCAAACATTTAGCAGGAGAAATAAAACTTTATGGGCAGGTTGATTATCTTAGCTCACCACAGGGAGCTCATGTTGTAATGAATTTCAATTACACTTGTAAGAAACACATGTTCAATAAAAGCATTAGGCAGGCAGCAGTATTCCTTACACTTACATCAGTTGTAGCTTCCTTTATACTTTACTGATATGCAGCAGCCTGATACATAAGGCAGCATAACTGCATCCCACTGTATTAGCCTAAGCCTGTTTTACTACAGTGCAGCAGATGTATTGGGATTTGCTCTACACGATCCATGGCAATGTGGCATAAGGAAAAGACTCGCAACATTTTACAATAACACTTGAAATGCCATTTAACATCACATACTACTCTTCTTCATTACCATGCCTCACTCAAGTGCTGAGGTCTATAACTGATAAAACAGAAGGGGATTAGACAGATACAAAGGCAACGCATTGACAGAAAAGCCACTTGTGAAAATGCGTAGTAAGTGTTTCACCTACTGTTGGATTAGAACCATTGTCAAGATGCAAACTTAAGTTTATAGACTTGGTCATTATCTCAACACACCACAAAGAAAACCCTACTTCACACATCTCAAAATCACAAAATTGAAGGGACAGTGATAAACTATTGTGCCAATGGAGGATGTAGGTATTAGCCTTCAGCAAAGTAATGACAGTGTGAAAATGCCTTAAGGTGAACTTTGCATCCACCATCCTAATGAATAGTTAATAGCAAAAAGGAGTGATGGGGGGGTGAAGTTAGAGAGATGTGAAAGAGACATATAAAAGGTTGTTGGTATGGGTCATTAATGGACATCTTTATGTTGTGTCCTCATTATTAATCTGTCATGGTCTGTATCATTACCAGATGGTTATTGTGATCAAGATGGAGTAGGACAGGAAAAACATAATTAAGACATTTGCAGAACAAGGGTATTTTCATAATTCCTTCTTTTTCGGCATGAATGTCTTTGCAAATGCTTTTTTGCCACTCTATTCAAAATCTGTTCATGAAAGGCCGTAACAGGATAAAAATGAAGCTTTATGTCGAATCATATCATAGAAGTATGATGTCACAGTAAGAAATACTGTGACATACATCTGGAATCAAACCCTTGATGGTATGGCCAAAATGCAATTTTCAGACAAGTTATTTTTTACATCAACACTCCACAGAGGAAATTGCACTTTTTTTCACCTCCGGTAGTCAAAGAACTGTTAAAGTAACTGTTGCAAAGTACTGCCTTTATTTTGCCATTACTCTGTATTGGGATAGCGCAGCATGTTTAAGCACCTTGGCTTAAAGATAACTGGACTACTGTGGTTGATAGCAATAACTGAGCTGGTTTTAAAATAGCACATGAACAACCATTCACTGTCACTCATCATTGCTGCATGATGGCAAACTCAACGCAAATACTAAGGACAAAAAGTGAAGGCTTTCTTATGGGCCATTTTTGGCCATGTGTAATCTGTGTTTCTTTTTTCTTTTTTTTTGACCAGATTAAATGTATGAAAAAGGAGTTTATAGGAAAGTGGTAAATTTGTGGGGAGCAAGCAGTGGGTAGAACACAGGAAGAAGAAGAAGAGGAATTTGCAAGAAATTAGTGGGACAGAACCATAGTTGTCCACTTATTCACAACATAAATGTAGAATTGTAGACAGAATTTTCTGAATTTGTACTGTCACCACACCAAAGGTGGGTGACAATAACAGAATAATATGTCTTCAGCAGCTGTACAGTAGAGAAGAAGAAACATGACAGCATAATGAATACCAGTCTTGGCTGTCTACTACATTCTGTATGACTTAATGTCATTGGTCAGTATACTTACACAACTGAGGGGTGTCAGAAGTTTAAACTCATCTTACCAGTGGCTAATGAGGTCTTGTTGCACCACATCTGGTCTGTGTAGTGGTGACTACATGGCTACCCAGTGTGTGGGATGCCAGTTGCACTGGAGACAGCCTTGACTAAGATGTTCCAAGCCTCAGTCTTACACTAAGCCCCAGCATAGTCCCCTTGGAGCAGCCTACAGCTGTAGCACTTCATGAGTAGTGTCCCAAAGATCCTGGACTCCTCAACATCCCACTTATGTGCTCCAAATTTATCATCATCATCTCCATCACCAGCCACGTCTGCAGAAGTCAAGCAACAACTCTGCATCTGAATTGATGCCAAATTCGAATCTTGCACACCTATGCCAACTGCATTTGTGAAATGGAAAGCAGAAAGATCCATTGCCAGACAAAGAGGCGGGGATTTTATCAAACAGCAATGAAGGCGTGAAATATGGCAGTGAGATTTACCATGTGTGATATCAATCTATTCATACTTTTTCCAGTGGTCAATATTGACATGCTTGATGGCTTTGCTTGCTATCCCAGGTCTTTAGAAGGTTAAATAGGATAACTTGGGACCTAATGTGTTGGGACTTGTACACTGTAAAAAGTTAGTTGTACAAGGTGGGAATCAAACCTATGGAATAAAGGATGCATACATTTCAAACCAGGTTATTATTTCCTGGTGCTACAGGAGAACTCCCTTTCAACCATGGTCATTATAGATATACTGTACTCAATAGGAATGCAAATATATTTCATATAGGCCTGTATGTATGTAAATATAAGAAGTCTTAGGAACTGTATTATCAAGAAAGAGGCAGTATTACTGTTAGTAAATATACTTCAGATGGGTATACTTTCATGAGCTACATAATACAGGTTGGGTTATGATCTATACATACATACTTCGCAACACATATTGTCATAACCATATAGTTGGGATATGCGAGGAGTCAAAATAATTGTAACTAAAGTATTGTGACCATCATACTTGCCATGCTTAAACAACTGCACACACAATCAGCTTGGTTTCATTAGTATGTCAACTAAATTAATGAGATGTTCTACCTAGAAAAGGGTAGATATCAAAGCATTACTGATAAATTTCTTGCAGTCTGCATATTTATGGTAGCAGTTTGTATGTAGTGTTACCTTCCTAATCATAGTGTTGTGACAAATGGTATTCTGACACCCTTTGTAAAATAACTGCTGTCTGGATTTCAAGCCTAGATCACCTATGTTCTATCTCTGAAGTCACGGCACCCACACCTTCTGCCACTGAGACACTTACATAGCAGTTGCATGTTCTCCACTTAGTAGAGTCCAGAGTGATGACATCTGTGCATCGCTATTAAACATGTTTGCTCTACACAAGGTGACCCAAATAAATGTTTTCAGTTTTTTCCTTAAACAGGTTGTCTTGATTGAATACCCCACAGCAGCGAGCAAGTGTAGAAGGCAGGAAACCGAAAAAAATATGAAGTCATAATATCAGCATTCCCTTCATATAGAATAGATTTGAACTCCAAAGCAACTCTACTATTTGTCCAAGGTCACTGCATTTGCAGCCTGCACCACAGAGAGCGGTAAATATCATGTAGACTTCACTCACTCAATACAAATACTGCGCAACAGTGCCTGGAGTGTTTGCACTAGTAAAGAGAATGGAAGTGAAGTTTTTCCCTTTTTCCTTCATCTGTGAGCCCTGTTTGTGCTCTACCAAACAGTGCACAAATGCAAAGGCAAAAAGTATATTAAAAAGTAGAAACAGAGGGCAAACATGACTTGTATTTGCATTCATCAACAGTTACACCTTTAGAGAGATACATGCAGCATTTTTACATATGCTGCAAACATTACAAGCAGCATGGGGCCTACACATCATCTAGTGTCAATGACTCAGAAAGGAGACATACATACAGTGGCAGGAAGTCATGCATGGCAGACTCCATAAAATTAACCAGGGCACAAATTATGCCATTAAGAAGTATTTCTTACTGTCATGAGGTATGTTTCTGAGAGTTTATACAGCATATGTCACACATCTATCCACAGTACCCTTTTAACTCCATTTGTGTTGTAATCCAGTACAATCTCACATGCCTTGTTACTATTATTATTAACAAGGACAACAAGTGACTAGACAACTGCAACACCTTTGCAACTTCAACTCACAAGAGCTACAGGTAAAATATGAAACGTTTATCCACATACTTTAGCATATGCATTTTATATACACCATATCATTCTATAGTTATTCTGTATCAAGTTAAAAATAAAAATATCTGCAAGTTGGATTAAAACACTACATCATCTGCCTTGTTTCTTTAAACTCAATGCATTTACACCATGGGCAACAATGATACTGAGGTAAGATGTGGAATTTCTTCACTTAACTGCTGTTCCCTCTGCTGCTCTAAAATGTGCTTAAGATGGCATTCCAAATTAAATTTCTCAGTTTGGACCTTCAGCAGTGGACTCTTTTTCACTGTCATGAAATACTGCCAGACCAAACTGCACTTTGGCAAAACATGTAGAAATGATGGACCCAAGAAAAGGAAAAAATTGACAACAGTAGCAAACATCAGGGTATAAGAATGAAAATAAGGATTGGGAGGTTTCCTTACTTCATGAGTATTACAACCTGATCATGTGCTCAGAAGATATAAATTAACTATCTCAAACACCACACTATCTAGATTTGAACCCTCAATTCAGTGCAGTAGCAACATATAGTCAGTTGTGTTTCTTACTGCTCTTTACAACCAACACAGGCTTAGAGTAGGAATCAGAAAATGTACATACCATACAGATTTGACCAAATAGAAGAAAAAGCAGAAAATGTTTCTTTTTCATGTGCATCAACATGTCTAAGTGAATGTGGAATTGACAACATATTTAGCCTGATAATAGTTCAGACCATATTAATGAAAGGTTGCCAACACTGCAACTATTTCTTCACTTAACTTTCTGAGCATCTTCCTTTTTTCTCAGCTTGTCTAACAGAAAAGCAATGCCATGGGCATTTCTTTTCACCTTTGTTTCATTGTGTAATATAGCTGATTAGTATTGCAGAACAATTTTAGGCAGAGGATGGGGAGTGTGTTATTATTAAAATAATATCAGTGTTGTTAGGGTTGCTCTCATAGCTTTCAAGGTACTTCCACACTGTTTCTTACATCTAGTCTGCATGATAATACACCCACGTCAGAGAGAGTTGTCTCTTGATATTGCTTATTGCTATACTCAGACTAATCATTAACACTTGAAAAGCAATTAGTAGCTAAAAATTGTCTTTGTTTCTCCCTCCAGTCCTAGGACTTATGCATGCAGTTATGTTGCTACTTATATGATGTTTGCCTCCTCTACTCCAAGTCACAATTTGCATATTCAGGAATGCTACTGATTTAACACCTCATTTTCATCTTCACAGTGCACAAAGGGCTACATCTACAACATATAAAGTTGATGGTGTAGCTATAAAAGTGGAAGGAGTGGAGACTGTTTTGATAGAGACAGACTGTTACTGGTATTTACTTGGAGGAGATATTTCTACAAATTACTGAACTGTCTGATAAGATATTTTTGTCCTCTTCATAAACTGTTTACATGTTCAAATTTGGAATGTATTTCAATACACAAAATATTTTTTTTTATCTCTATGCATTTTTTTCATTCGCTATAGGCATAGTGTAGGTGTGTCAGTTTTTACTCGGCTTTCAAAGTTTGTTAATGAATGGTATGGTAAAATCACAGTATTGTGTTTCCATTTGCTCTTGGCATTTCACCAGTTAATGCAGACAAGTGAATTATGTTAATTATCAACATCAAGGGGTTGTATGTGTGTAACTAACAGAGGTGTTAGGTTTCTCAGATGTCCTGTGATGACCTCCACAGCACTAGAGACAACAAGGAAATTTTCTTCACATTTCTACTTTGAATTCTTTCCTATTTATTAATACTGCCATCCAGTAGTCAGTTATACAACTGCTGTCCTCATTACAGAAATTTTACAGTATGGATGTAATGCTAATGTATTACAATTATTTTTGGGGAGGCTTCCTTAGCTTGTGTGTAGTCCTAAATGAGCATTGTATGTTCAGTTATTTTGTGCTGACAATAGGTGCACAGATTTTATTTGGAGAGAATAATTTCTCACCAAGCTTGAAATGTAATTTGTCCTTTTTCTGTTTCATGTAATACAGGATTATGGCACCCAGACTATCTGTTCCATGCAAGCTACCAATCAGTGACACAGAGAACGAGGTCACTTTTGAAGCAGGCATATGGCAGCAGGTGGTTACTGACATAAACACAGCATGCAGACATGCCAAAAGCTATAATTAGGTGCAGCACTGTGCCACTGATATGATTACAGAGACCCACAAGAGGGGAAGTTGCATACCGACAGATTGGTATGTGTGATGGTCCTGCTACCAAAACACCATTCAGTGAAGCTGAGGAGTTCCTGTCCACTGTCAGAGATACCAACAGCTCAGCAGAGGGTTCACATAGACACCTTGATGTTGGTGCTGATGTGGATGGCAGCCCAAGTGTGCCCCAAGAACAACTTCCAGATATGCTGTGTATAAGGCATTTACTGCCATTTTAGACATCTTTAGATGTGCTAATATTATATACATCTGATATATCTGGAAACACTAAGATATATGGCTAAGAAGAGACGGTCCAACAGAGATGGTGGTGGAGGGTCATCCAACAGGTATCAGGAGTGGTTTGAGACTTTCTTTATTTTTATGGCCTTCCCGCATCCACACAGTAAAGCACTGAGAAGGGACATGCAATGAGCTGATTGTGGAGGTTGTTCCATCATTTCTGCAAGGCATGTTCCCTCCACGCAACCCTGTCCTTCTCCCGAAATGCAAGTGGTGGTTTCTCCAGTCTCCACCTGTGTAACCACACCAACTTTGTATAATGCCACACGTACACAACCCTCCACACCCCCCTGGAGAGGTAAATGGTAAACAGCCCTTCACGTCTTTTCCTAACTGCCTGGCTCCTGCAGTGCTGGGTTCACTAATCAAAACCCCTGTCACCTGCGTCACCATCAGTTCTCTGTCATACAGGCTGTTAACAGTCAGCCTCTGCCTTTTGAATACAGCCTTAACAGATGCTATAATGACAGATTTGCAAGTCTAACTGTAGTATGAAGACCTACTCAAGGGATCTCTTATGCAACATTAATAGGACATGGGGAGATAGGTATATATAACAGAGAATACCACTTCTGTGGAAGTGTCTTCCACTCTATATAAATCAAAGTACTTCTCTTAAGCTATTTAAATGTAATATGGATGAATGAATGGGAAACCACAAATTCAGTCTGGGCTTAGCACCCATGTCCATCATGGAGAGGGGCCGCAAGTAACTGTCTCAACATGTCCTTGTTCTGTACATTTCTGGGTTACTCAAATGACCAAAGAACTACCATGGGAATGTAAGGCTAGGCTTCTTAAGATCCTCACAAATCAGTAACCTAGTAAATACCAGTGAACCTGCCTCTGAACCTGTGAATCACACTGTGCCATGGGCTGGTGCCAGCTTTTTCGTTAACTGGTAGGTGAGTGTTATTGGAGCATTGTTCATCACATATTGTTGCAGAATATTAAAATGCACACTGTTGTCACTATTCTGTAGTGTAGTGGTTTACGTCTTGTAGCAGTATATTATGCACACGTGTGTGTGTGTGTGTGTGTGTGTGTGTGTGTGTGTGTGTGTGTGTGTGTGTGTGTGTGTGTGTGTCCTTAAGATAATCTGAATCTACAATGTTGACAGACATCCGGTCAGTAGAATATGGTCAATTTTGAAAATGATCTATTGTTAAAAATATCAAAAATGTACTGTTTTGTTAAGGTGGTAGGTGTATTGCTACCAAGTAGAAGTAAAGGAAGAACGGTATCATTTTAAATCAGGTTTTGTTGTGAGTCATTGCAGATGTGATATCTAAGTGAGCTCCACCAATGATTCTCTTCTGTTGGAATGTTTCTACCGTCTCAGAATCGTAGTGATCATGCAGTTGATATGTATAAATGGGGGATGTGAGAGCACAGACATCCACATGGCCCCCTGAGAAACATGACATAAAGTGATTTTTTATTTCTTTCTAAATGTTATCATTACTTTGCTGAGAATGTCAATATTAACAGTGAGTGTCGATAGTATACAGTACCTGTTTGCTTCACTGATGATTTTTTTGTGTTTCTTATAGCTGTCAGAACTGTTCACCATTTAGATATTAAGTATACCTATATATCTATATCTGTACCTATCTAGATATATAAAAGTATATGCGTATATAATGTATATATGTGTGTGTGTATATACACACACACACACACACACACACACACACACACACACACACACACACACACACACACACACACACATTCAACAATGAGAAAAACAAGAAGAAAACTAGCAACTTGGAAATTGATGAATAAATGTGGGATGCTACTCAATGCTAGAAGTCTAAACCTCAAAATGCACTCACTCGCGGCACTCCTTAAAATGGAGAACATTGACATCTGTGCAGTGACAGAGACCTGGTTCAAAGCTACAGAGAGCACCCCTGCATTACCAGGCTTCAATTCATACCACACCTTTCGGCCACCTAACCCAGAAAGAAGTACTAAAGGCGGAGGCGTGTCCATATTCATTAAGGATATTTACACCTCCAGGCTAGTTGCACAGCATAATGCATCCGAGATTATCCAAGTGCAACTAACTCTGGGCAAGACCACAATCCAAATTGTAGCTTGCTACAGACCCCCCACCATGCCCCACGATTCACATTCCTCATTTTTTGATACACTGGAAAGTATTAGGGTACAACCCAACACCCTAATAATGGGCGATTTCAACTACCCCACCATTAACTGGGAAAACTACTCATGTACCAACTCTTTTGCTCAACATTTTCTAGAATTCATAAATTCCAACGTCTTGGATCAACTTATTCACACCCCCACCAGGGGCAGCAATAGCCTAGACCTGGTCATTACCAACATGGGAAACTGGTGTTCTACACCAGAGGTCAATTCCTCGTTGGTCAGATCCGACGAGCCTAGGCATCCACATCCCACCCCCAGCCCCAATTAGGGAAACCATCGTAAAAAACTTCTCAAAAGCCAACTTCACACTTCTTAAGACAGAAGTGGCAAACTTCATGACACCCATGCAGATGGACAATAGAGGTATGACTGCCGAATCCTACACAAATGCACTTTATAAGCACTTACACGAGTGCATGGATCATGCTATCCCTAACAGAACCAAGATGTTATCCTCCAAGAAAAGGAAGCCAATCTGCTGGTCCTCTGCCATAAACAAACTCTACAACAGAAGAAAGAAACTGTTGCAAAAAAGAGTAAAATCCCATGACTGGAGGAACTCCCTGGTCAACCTCAGTAAGAAGCTGAGATCCCTCATAAAATCCTCCAAAGCTATTTACGAAAACAAAATTGCCACTGACTCTAAAGACAACCACAAAGCATTCTATAGCTATGTCAAGAATCTAAATGGGAACACTCAGATCTGCTCTGAGTTACAGCATAATGGCACTAAATATACAGAACCAACTGATATTGCCAATATCCTAGCAGATAGGTTCAGTGCTAACTTTACCCCCCTCTCACCCCCTAGAGGACCCATCTCTATACCGGAAGAATGCAAAGTTCCTATAATCATGGCTGCACAGGTAAAAAACACACTCTCCAAAGCCAAGAACACAGCATCCATGGGACCTGACAATATCCCAGGCTGCGTTCTACACAAACTACAGAATGAACTGGCACCCTACTTAAGTACCATGTTCAATCATAGCCTCACCTCAGGCTTTGTACCCACTGAATGGCGCACCGCAACAGTTATCCCACTCCACAAAGGGGGAGCCACGACGGACCCCGGGAACTACCGCCCCATTAGCCTGACGAGCCTGGTCTGCAAGGCCATGGAACATATCATTGTGGAACTCATAAACAAAGACATTGGTAATCTCCAAACTTTGGACCCTACTCAGTTTGGATTTGTAAAAGGCAGATCATGTCTCCTAAACCTGATTGACTTCTTTGAAGCAGTCACCAAAGCCATAAATGAGGGTAAAATGGTTCACACAGCTTATCTAGATCTCGCCAAGGCTTTAGACACCATCCCCCTCTCTGGAATTATAGATAAGCTCACTAAACTAGGTATAAATCCCTATGTCACAAGATGGGTTGCCAACTGGCTCATGGACAGAACCCACACTGTGAAAGTAGCGGATTCCAAATCCGACATCAGACCAGTGACAAGTGGAGTATCACAGGGTTCAGTCCCCGGTCCTCTCCTGTTTGGTATCTACTTCTCTGAAGTGCAGGCCAACACAGAAGGTCTTTGGCTAACAAAGTTTGCAGATGACTGCAAACTAGGAGCCATAATCAAAACTCCTAATGATGTGGACAAACTACAAAAGGGCCTCACTGAGGGAGATACCTGGTGTCAAAGCTATGGCCTGAAGCTCAATGCCAAAAAGTGTATTGTCATCCCCTTTGGTAAAAACTCTGTACCCATGAACTACCACATAGCTGGTAGTCTACTTAATGCCGAAAATGTGATAAGAGACCTTGGGACACAGGTGGACAGTAGTCTCTCCTTTGATAATCAGATCGCCACAGTGATCAGGAAATCCTTCTATGTGGCTCGGCTCATCTCATCACAAAAGGATTCTCATCCAGAAAAAAGAGGTCATTGTTCCCCTCTACTCATCACTCATTAGACCCATTATAGAGTACAATGCCCCTTTTGGTATGTACCTCACAAGACATCTACAACAACTGGAAAGACCACAGAAATACCTCACAAAGAGGATTACTGGCCTCAAACAGATGCCCTATTCTCCACTTAAAGAAATCCCACTCCCTCCGAGCTACACGCTCTAGGGACGTTAACCTTGTCACCACAATAAACAGAACATGCTGGAGGGATAGATTCCTGTCCCAGAGACTTCCCATACTCTGGAACCGACAACCTATCTATGTCAAACAGAGCTCCTCATTAGCACTCTTTAAGAAAAATCTTGATGATTGGATGGGAAATTCACCCCGGGGATCACTTCTGTGGCTCTGCTTGACAGGGGCACAGGAAAATAATTTTCTTGGGTGGCGAAAGCCAGGGTACATTTTTTGGCTAGGCTTGTATGGGCCCTAGGGCCGATAGCCTAGTACCTACCTATGAACCTATTACAAAGTATTAATTATATTTATGAAATCTGATGAAACAAGAAATCCTGGAAATAGACTGGTGGGTGGGTGGTGAGGTAGGTTTAGATCATAAAAAATGTCCTCATTGCTGGCATGCCAGGGAGGAACAAGCAAATCTCTTGGTTGCCTGTATGAAGGCCCTTTCAACTAGATCTTACCTTAGTACTACGCAAGCAATAATGCCTGAAATGAGTGTTAATGTGTAATTAATGCCCATCCAGTGGTGTTATCAGGCCCAACAAAGGGTGTTAATTACAAATTAACACACACCCCGGAGGGCATTATTGCATTTAGAGAATGAGCTCTCTGTAGAATTGTTGTGTTTTACTTATTTATTTTTTAAGTTATATATTATTTTTTAATATATTTTTGATGTAAAATAGCTCCACTACCTAATGTTTCAAACTTGTTGTAGTATATGTTAATTGTGTTGGAGGAAGCATTTTACATCCAAAATACAACAGTTTAAAAAATCTGGGTATTTACTTAATTGTTTGATCCCTTACTCCTAAAAAGTTTGGTTTATTGTCAGTCATTTGAGACAGAAGTTAGTAAATAAAGACATTCATTTGAGTTTCAGAGTTTTTTTCCTACAGAAAATTCATGCTAACACAAATTATTTTATTTAAGCAAGTTTGTAATTTTATAAGAGCAGTTAGTAAAATCTGTTCTTAGTTCCCCTCCCCTTTTATTTTAGGCTTTATCCAGATTTCTTCAGCTGAAGGGTCTAGATGTATACAAACCTCTTTGCTGCTGCCAGAGGTAGATCTCCCTCACACACACACACACACACACACACACACACACACACACACACACACACACACACACACACACACACACACACACCGCTACTTCAGAAAATGTATGCTAACACAAATCATTTAAAATATGTTCCTATTTTGAGCCTTTGTCCCGTTTATTTTAAGCTTATCCAGATATCTTGATTTAAAGGAAAACAATGGGATATCAAATCAAATATCTCTACCTGATGTCTCTCTAAAATCCTGTTATGTGATACAGCCTCAAAAAAACATAACCGCAGCTTTAAAAAAAAATCCACTATTCTCTTTTACTGCTTAGGCTTCATACTTTTCCATACTGTTTGACTTTCAGTTTTAAAACCAAGATGAAAACTGTCTAGTCGTCTCTTAAATAATGATGTCACATCTGCCAGAGCTCTTGCTGAAGATCCTGGGAGGTTTCCTCCCCCAAAGTGACGTAAACACTGCCTTATTTGCATGCTGTACAGAATCCCTGTGATCCTCCCACATTGTGATGTCAACACTGCCCTTCCCAGCCCACTGTTAACCTAATAAATGGACTAGGTGCTGTGTGGAACTCCTTTTCTGTGTTAGCAAATCTGGTCGACTCTATTCATGTGAAGCACTTCTTCTTCACCAGCGTTTTGCTACTTCATAAGTAAGGTAAGTCTTATTACTTATTACTTCTTAATAGTGTATCCTAAATGTAATCTGTCCCTGTTTCTATGCCTCCCTAGCCCTTATATTGTGTCCTCCCAAGTTTTTAATTGCACATTAGTGGAGTTAATCTTTTTCTGTTTGTAAGGGTGCCACGTGCTTCCCTTTCGCAGATGCATTTTTAGCTTAGCCTACTTATTTTCGTTTTGATCCAGGGTTTATATTTCCCTGGTTATGTTTAATGCTGGCGTCTTTTGTATTATTGAGTCGGCCTGTGTTTCTGTGCTTGCTGCCTTTGGGTTTCCTTCTGAAGTAAGTGTATTGCTGCTTGTAGTAATTGTATTACTGTCTAGTGTTTTTAGTTGCTTGCTGGTGTTTTTTAAAAACTATGCTGTATTTGTAGCTATATTTGGTTTTCTTTAGTTGATGCCTTGTGCTTCGCGATTGTGGTTGCTGGTGTGTTTTTTTTAAAAAACCTTGCTGTATTTGTAGCTGTATTTGGTTTTCTTTAGTTTGTTGATGACTCGTGCTTCGTGATTGCATGCTGCAGATGCTTTGTAATGTTTTCAGCTGTTTGTTTCTGTTGTTGAGCTTCGCGTTTCGGTCTTGTCATGTTTTTTATTTTTTTTTTTTAATATTAGTAATCCGTTTTATTAGTTATGCTGCTGGGCTTGCTCCGTTTTATTTGTTATGCTACTGTGCTTGCTCCGTTTTAGTGTGTGTGCCATTAAACCTGCTACCTGCTTGAAACTTTGCCACAGCTGAATAATACCTTTTTTTTCCCCGTTAGCTGGGTAATGAAATTATTTTAATGTGGACGCTGGAGCCATTAGGCATAAAACTTATTTATTGAGTAATTCTGCAGCCTGTAAACATACTTATGAATAGTCAGCAAGAGAGTGGTAGTAGTCCAGGGGTGGTTTCTGCAGCTATACTTGTTTCATGCAACTAAGCTAAGTGCATTTCTGGGTTCCCATGTAAGATTATTATAGCAGGTAAATATACAGTGATGTAGGCAATATAGAGGTTCAACATTTTGTCCATCAGTATGTGTCCATAGTTTAGAAGTAGCCTCAGACACTTCACAATGCTCAGTTACACATAGAGCACAGGTTCTTGTAAGATTAATGTCACGGTTGCTATCATATTCTTTGAGCCTGCGTGTTGTTTTGTTTTTAAATTAATGAAAAACGTAAGGGAAATAAGAGAGAAATAGAAGATAGATGGGAAAGGAAATGAGGAATTTTGCTTCTTGTACAAGCACAGCAGCTTAGTCATTGTAAGGCTGCTAAGCAGCATGCCTTGAGTGAGAGTTGCTGCCAATTCCTATTGAAATAATGGAATCATCATGGCATATATTTTTTTGACTTTGTTATAAAGTTTGGTAGACAAAATACTATTTCTTTAGTCTGCAAAGTGATATTCTGCCTGTTAATATAACATTTTTGTGAGTGAGTATAGCACACAAGCCATTGAGAAGCAAAGTCTGATAAAATCTCTAAGGCTAGTAAACTTTTCTGATCTCAGTTTTCTGGTAGTGAAGTACATGCCTTGCAACCATTTTTTTTTGTGGCCAGCGATAGCACTATCATGGTAGGGGCTCTGAGTGAGAAGAAATAAAATAGGAGGAGGAACTTGCTAAAAAATACAGGTAACATATGTAGTGCCTTCAGCTGGAGGCCTTCTAATGTCCATAGGATACAGCAAGGGGCAAGTGTGTGTGTGTGTGTGTGTGTGTGTGTGTGTGTGTGTGTGTGTGTGTGTGAATGCAAGCAAGCGGCAAGTGTGTGTGCGTGTGTGTGTGTATGTGACCTAAAAGCAAGGGGGCAAGTGTGTGTGTGACCGCAAGCAAGGGGACAGTTGTGTGTGTGACACCGCAAGCAAGGGGGCAATTGTGTGTTTGACCGCAAGCAAGGGGGCAATTGTGTGTGTGTGTTTGACCGCAAGCAAGGGGGCAATTGTGTGTGTGTGTGTGTGTGTGTGTGTGTGAGACTGCAAGCAAGGGGGCAATTTTGTGTGTGTGAGACTGCAAGCAAGGGGGCAATTGTGTGTGTGTGAGACTGCAAGCAAGGGGCAATTGTGTGTGTGTGAGACTGCAAGCAAGGGGCAATTGTGTGTGTGTGACTGCAAGCAAGGGGCAGTGTGTGTGTGTGTGAGACTGCAAAGCAAGGGGCAAGTGTGTGTGTGAGACTGCAAGCAAGGGGGCAAGTGTGTGTGTGAGATTACAAGCAAGGGGGCAAGTGTGTGTGTGAGACTGCAAACAAGGGGGCAAATGTGTGCGAGACTGCAAACAAGGGGGCAAATGTGTGCGAGACTGCAAGCAAGGGCCAAGTGTGTGTGTGTGTGTGTGTGTGTGTGTGTGTGACTGCAAGCAAGGGGGAAATTTTGCCTCTTTCAAGATTTCTTGTGCTGTGAAGTTCATAGATACAACTGATTGAGTAGATTTTACAGGGAGCTGAGAGATGCAGGGCTGCAACAATTATTAGTGCTGCTTATGTCTGCTTGCTTTGCTAATATCACAACAGGTTGTTTGCTTTTGATGCAGAAGGCTGTGGTTTCTACTCACATAGATGCATTTGTGAAATTGTACTGTATTGCAAATGGGGTGGATGATGCACTCCTTTCTGGTGAAGAAGATTGTCATCCATTCCCTACTGCACTATTACCAGCTTATTGTTCTTGTGTAAGATAAGTAAATTATTCAAAAAGGGCAACTATGACATTATTTGTTGATGACATGACATCTAATTTTTGGATAGCAGCAACCGCTTCATTAGTTACAGATCGCTTTAATGTGGAATTATTTACAGGATGTTTACTGCTTCAGAAATTGTGCGTATGTACTGATACTGGCGGACTGTAGAAGTCTGACTACACTTGTGATGGAAATATTCAGAATTGGGCAGTATTGTCATTATTGGTGCATGCATTTTGTTGCACTGTTTTCAGGAAAAATGTTTGAAACAGTAAATATAAAACACCCACTAAAACTGGACTGCATTGTACAAGGAATATAATAATATACAATCAGGAAGGTGTATTCAACAACATGTGCATTTCTCGTGTGCAAAGGGTCTGAGAATTTAAAAATATCACTAACTGAAAGTGAAACTTAGACTGCCACTGGCTACATGTGTTATCTTTGAATGTCTGTTTCAGTGTTGTTGCAATGTCCAGATTCTGACTGCAAGCAAGGTCGAAGTGTGTGTGTGTGTGTGTGTGTCCAAGGGCAAGTGTGTGTGTGTGTGTGTGTGTGTGTGTGTGTGTGTGTGTGTGTGTCTGCAAGGGGGCAAGTGTGTGCGTGTGTGTGTGACTGCAAGCAAGGGGGCAATAGTGTGCATGTGTGTGTGTGACTGCAAGCAAGGGGGCAATAGTGTGTGTGTGTGTGTGTGTGTGTGTGTGTGTGTGTGTGTGTGTGTGTGTGTGACTGCAAGCAAGGGGGCAAGATTGTGTGACTGAAAGCAAGGGGGCAAGAGTGTGTGTGGGGGACTGCAAGCAAGGGGGCAAGAGTGCGTGTGTGACTACAAGCAAGGGGGCAAGAGTGCGTGTATGTGACTGCAAGCAAGGGGGCAAGAGTGTGTGTGTGTGACTGCAAGCAAGGGGGCAAGAGTGTGTGTGTGTGTGACTGCAAGCAAGGAGGCAAGAGTGTGTGTGACTGCAAGCAAGGCTTCTTATTTTTGGATTGTTAGTCTCAATTTTTGTGGTTTTCAGTCAAACTCTTTCGGAATAAAGTCACTAAATGAGACACTGAGTTTCAGCCTTCATAACCTTCAGAAAAATGCATGCTAAAGCAAGACCTGTTATTCGATCAGCTCTCTCAGTTTATACAAGATCAATTTTTTGTACTGTTTTGATGTCCCCCCACATATATTTTGCCTTGTCCAGAGTTCCTGCATTAACAGGTTGCTAGGTACATGCAAATAAATTGCTTTTTTAGAATTAGGCATATCCCAACCTCTCAACTGTCCCTGAACTTGGCTCAAAATGTTGCTCTTCCCCTAATAATCCCACCCCAGAAATTGCTATTTTGGAAGAAAACATGGAGGGTTTACCATTAACTGTAATAATCCAGTTAGGGATAACTTTCATTTCATAAATGCATGTTTTTTTTTATTTTGTCAGATGCTCAAGTTAGTAGTACTAATATTAAAAGGAGCCCCTTCTTTGACAGGTTACCAGCTGTATTGTGTGGTATTATCTTTTTGAATCAAATTTTTTTTTTTTTTTTTTTGGGACAATTGCTGCCAAATCATTAGAGACTGAAGAATGAAATCAATGACAGACATTTAAGTTTCAGATTTCATACCCTTTTGAAAATTCATACTAATGCAAGACCTACTATTTCATAATCTTTCCTAATTTGATAGGAGCAATAATCCTACTTCTATTTATTTATGTATTTTATTTATTTATTTATATTTGTTGACTGGGAGTGTCAGACTGGACGTAGGTTTATTTTCAGCGTAGGCCCGGGGAGAAAAGCTCCACAGTAAAATAGACAGTAGTTACATTGGATTATAATGATTAACAATTTAACATAGCACTTACTTACAACATATTTACAGATGAAGAACATAGTACATCAGTAGACAAATAGAATCTTTATCTGTGAAGTACATAACAGACATTAACAAATGTTACAATGAGAAGTTCCTGCTGTATAATAAGTACTAGGCTTATGAGCATCTGAGCTTGCTATAATGAAGGTAGTTAGTGGAGTGGAAAGAAAGGTAGTGGTTGGATGGGGTGGGTGATATTAGACTGGGAGTTGCAAGGGCATAGCCAGCATGTTTTTAGTTGCGCTTTTAATAAAGTTTTGAAGTGGGTGCATGATGGTATGGAGGTAATTGTGGGTGGGAATTAGTTCCATAATTTGGCTATGGTGCAAGAGAATAGTGCTTCACCAGCAGAGTTATTGGCTTTAGTGATCTGCAAGTGATTTTTGTTGCTGGATCTTAGTGGTCTGGTAGTGCGATTAGGGTTGGAGTAGATTCTGGAGGGATGGGACATTTAGTGGATGGTTTACTAGTTTGTGGGTGAGTGAGAGTTGATACCACTGAAGCAGGTGAGGGAGTTCAAGCCAGCCCAGTTCAGCAAGTGAGAGACAGTGGTGACTACGGTAGGATGCCCCTGTGGCGAATTTGGCGATTTTGTTGTAGCAGGTCTCTAGCTTGTTTAGACCACATTGCCTTAGGTTGGTATATATTGGAGAGGCATAAAGTAGGGTGGAGATAAGGTGGGAATTTGCTATTGAAATCTTTGCTGCTTTGGTGAGAAATTGCTCTTTTCTGTATAATGCACCTAGTTTTTTGTGGACTTTTTTTATGGTCATGGATATGTGAATGTCAAATATTAGTTTATTTTCTGTTTCCACTCCTAGCAATTTGGTGTGTTCAGTTGGGTATATAATGGTGTTGTCTTTTGCTGTGATGTTAAAGTGAGAGTTGTTTTGAGTATGTTTGGTGGGTTGGAAGATGAGTAGTTTAGTTTTGTTTGGGTTGAGTATTAATTGGGCATTGGATAACCATGTTTCAACAGAGGAAAAGGCTTCCTGTGTGACTTTTTGCAGTTTCGGTAGGGACTGGGCTAAGCAGATGATGGTTGAGTCATCTGCATATTGTATGAGTGTGCCATGTTTGGTGGCAGAGGCTAGATTATTGGTGTAAACAGAGAAGAGTAGGGGTCCAAGGATGGATCCTTGGGGAACCCCTATGGAGACAGGTAGTTGGGCAGATGTCATTCTGCCATACAACGGATTGTTGGTGGTCAGACAGGTAAATCTGAAACCAGTTGGTGACTGATTGTGAGAAGGATAGGTTATTGAGGACAGAGATAAGTTGTTTGTGTGGGACCATGTCAAATGCTTTAGATAGGTCTAGGAAAGTAGCAGAGGAGAGATAGCCATTGTTTTTATGCTGAAGGATAGTGTTAGTAAAGGAGAGTAAGGCAGTGGTGGTGCTATGGTTTGGTCAGAAACCATGCTGAGTACTGGAAAGGAGGTTGTTAGTAAGGAGGTAGTCTGAGACCAGAGAGTGTATGCGTCTCTCTAGTATTTTGGAGAGTGGAGAGAGAATAGCTACGGGGCAGTAATTGGTTGGGGTGGATGTCTCCACTTAGGGCTAGTTTTGATATGCATGAGATTATTAGTTTTCTCAGTTTTTGAATGGTTTTGTTTATAAGGGAAACTTTATGATTGTCCTCTGTGGGTACTAGGTATGGTGGGAGGGTTACTATGTTAAGTTGTAGGGCTGCTTTATGTTTGAGTAATATAGTTGGTAGAATATGTGTGGGGTGCATAGGGATGGTTCTTGAGCTGGTGGGAGGGGAGTTGAGTGTGGGTGAGACATGAGTGGTGGTGTGAGTAGTAGTACAGTGGTAGTGGTTGAGTGGGGGAATGATGGAGCATTAGTAGGATGTAAGATATGCAAGGAGAGTGCATGCAGTGAGCAAAGGAAAGGTATGCTGGTACATGTTAGTTGTGGAGGTGTGATAGTAGTGGGAAGATGGAGGAGGTAGTGTTGGGTTAGCGCTGTGGTTGGCTATTGGAAAGATGGGAGGGGTTTTGAGTCCAATAAAGGTGGGACCACCTGGGGCGGGAGGGAATAGGGGGGCAGGGTGGGGAGCAAAGCAGGTAGAGACCCTGTTAGTTGCTCGTATGAGGGGGCTGGAAACAATCACAAAGCAAAGGCAAGTATGTGTTAAGAAACAATCACAACTGACCAAGGACTGCTCTGAAACTAAGTCATTTCTTAATTTCTCAGGTGGAAAAACAGGATAACCTTGTATCAGTAGGCTACTGTGGTCATAGTTTAAATTTACAAACACACAGTATTGATGAGTTATGGCGGATACTATTTGCTAACAGAAGGGAATAAGAGAAAGTGGAATGTGTGTGTGTGTGTGTGTGTGTGTGTGTGTGTGTGTGTGTGTGGTGGGGGGGGCTGCTTACAAGCCAAAGCAGAGTGCTCTCAGGGAAAATTAATATTGGCTCAAACAGGTAGACACATACTCAAAGTTAACTGTAGCTGTTTGCAGACAGTTCAGACCCGGACTGCTTTTTTCCGTTTGTGCCTTTGTCCTAATTTCTTGCGCTGAGGTTCATAGGTATTTCAGGATCAATTTATCCTTGCTTTTGAACCAGATTTCTCTGCTTGGTTAGTACACTGCTATAAAATGTAAAAATAAAATCTAAATCATTGTAGAAGTAAAGCAGTGTGTGTGTCTGCGTGTGTGTATGCACTACCATAATTTTTTTAAAATATTGACTCAAAAAAGCATGTGGGTGCTGTCATGCAAGTCTAAAATATTTCAAGTTTATAGTGCATCATTTGTTAGCTATTTAAACAGGAAGGGAAAATAAGTGGCAGATTGCTTTGCAAAGCAGGGATTATTGCCAGTGCTATGTAGCTTGGTTTTAAATTTGACAGGAGTAGTGCAACAAAAAAAGTCTCCCACTGTAAGGAGGAAAAGGCTGACAAGCAAACAGTACATTACTCTGGTCACCTGCTGTGACGAGCTGTCAATCACATGCAGATAATGGGTCAAATTACCCTTGGCTCTTTGACAGCTAGGGAAGGTAGGTGTGAAGTGGGAGGGGAGATTCCTTGAAGAGCTAGATTTCAGCCTTCACAAAAGAAAGCAATTTAGCATTTCTAAGATGAAAGAACTAGAAAATACACCTTTCAGTTCTGTTCTGTAGCATTTGCACTGCTTGTATTTTAAGTGGTCATTGAAAAAGGATAACATTTTAACCAAAAGTAGAGGATTTTAAGACTGCAGTGAATGCCTGTTAAGTCAATGAAGTGACAGCAGCTTAAGGCAAAATGTGGCAGATCTGATGCAATTTTTTGGAGACAAATAATGCATTCTGGGATACTTAGAGGCAGAGTAAACAGTCTGAATTTTTTCAATATGCCAGACCCCATGTGGTCAGAGTCAGAAATTGCATCTAAAAATATCTAAAAAGCTCAAAATAGTCTCAGAGTGCTATTAAAATGTAGGAAACATCAAACCATGATGAAATTAATATGTTTTTTGAGTCTGAGGGCGCGGTTGTCCTTTAAGAGCATACCTCTCAACTCTATATATTTTTGTCTTATATCTTCAGTCTGTTATTCATAAAAAATGTGTTTTTTTGACAAACCACTGGGATGGTCTAAAGATTAAAGTCGCTAAATAATGACATGCATTTGAGTTTCAGATTTCATATCCTTCAGAAAATACGTCAATACAAATCCTGTTATTCTAGCAACGTTCTAAGTTTATAAGAGCATTATTTAAAACGTCTCCCTATTTCTTAGCATTTGATTCTCCCCATTATGTCAGTCTTTGTCCAGATTTCTTGTGCTAATTGGTTGAGAACTGTCTGAGGTTGAGAGGTACGCAAAACTGCTGCTGCTGCTGCCAGGGGATTGCTATTCGGTTTCACACTTTACTTTCTGTGTTTCTCTCTCTCACACACACACACACAGACACACACACACACACACACACACACACACACGTCTCTTCTGCTTTCATGCACACATTCACTCATGCATGCAGAAAGAAACACACACACACACACACACACACACACACACACACACACACACACACACACACACACACACACACACACACACACACACACAGATTTTTCCTGTTTTGATCAATTGACCTCTCTCACACTCTCATACATGCATACACTCTCACACACAAGCTGTATTTTAATTATTTTTTTATTTTACACTCACTAAACAGCAAAAGTACTGCTTAACGAATGTAAAATAACAGCTTGGTCACTCTTACTTTGACTGACATGCATACATATACTCACATACAGACATAAACACACACACAATTTTTTTTTTTTTACATTTTACACTCGCTGAACAGCAAAAGTGATGCTGCCATGAAGCGGCAGCCTTGTTTTTCAGCAGGCATTACTTGTACATTAATACCCAGATGGAGAACGTTTGTTCTCCAATCAGGGTGCAGATGCACAGCTTGCCAATTCTCTAAACTCAGTTAATTCCCTAGTACAGGGGAACTCGTGAGCAGAGGTTGACTAGGGAGGCTCGATTGTCAGCAGGCATGGGTGCAAAGGGAACCTAGAAATAACACTTCTTCTTCTTTCGGCTTTTCCCGGTTAGGGGTCGCCAAAGCGGATCACCTGTCCGCTCATGATTGGCAGTGGAGTTTTACAGTGTTGAGTTGCCAGCCCAGCTCCCAACCTTCCACAGAAGGCACACACACGGACTCACACCTAGGGCCAATTTAGAGTGTCCAATCCACCTACACCATGTCTTTGGGATATGGGAGGAAACCGGAGCACCTAGAGGAAATCCACACGACCACAGAGAAGACATGCAGACTCCGCATAGAAAGCACCCCAGCCGGGGATCAAACCGGAGAACCTCTTGATGTGAAGCAGCAACGCTAACCACTGCACAACCATGGCCCCCAACCTAGAGATAACATATAGATATAAATAAATGTAACAATAGAGTAGTCTACATTTTTTACATTTGATATCTGCCCATTATATTATGGCATAATATGCACTGTTAAAATAGTATATAGCCTTATCATTGAGTGTCCCATGTCCTGTTTAATTCCAGTATTTGTCTTGTCACAAAAGTGAAGACATACATAGTCATCCAAGTCACTAAGCATCTGAGAAGGACAGTTTCCACAGAGTCTTACCTCGGATTTAGCACATATACCATGTTGTAATAATATTGTACATTGTGTCCATCAATCAGTCATAAATCCTCTTGATTTATGGAAACTTTGGACTCCTATGGGTTACAGAACATTGGCAAAGCTATCTCTCTCCTTTTCCCACATCATGCTGCATATACAACAGTGACTGTTTTTGGACAAACCTCTTGGATACCACACATGATCAATGTGTGTCATTAAGCATCTGAGAAAGACTGTTTTCACAGAGTCTTACCTTTACAGATTATTAAAAAAGCTAAAAAAGTCTGGTCTATAGCTGTGTAGAATATACTGCCAGAATTCCAGAAGATTTTTGCTAGTTCTGTTTCTTACCCACAGATAGTGAAAACTTAGAGTGGTACTTCTAGAAAAATCACTCCTAGTTGCTCCACCTGCCCCATCCATCCTTCACTCTAGGTGAGGTGACCTTATATATCCACAATGGCTAATTCCTCAATCCATCATCCTATCATACAGCAAACATCTTAACCAATGCAACAGCACCATGCCAGCCTCATAGTATTCTAATGCTTTTAACCCTTTGGCAGGTGTATGCTTTATGACCCTTATCCAAGCAGATGCATATACAATCCTTATTGTTATAACTATCCTAAGGTAAGTATGAAAGCTAGTGTGAGCTTGATGCCTTCCATGTGCTTAAATAAACTATTCAGGCATGGTTACAGCACATAATACATGTGTTAAGAACGCCATCAAGTAAATATATCAACATCATCATTTCTAATATAGAAAACATTTTAAGCTATTTAAAAACTCTTTTTTTATTTTAACATATACTACCTTCAGTTTCAGCCATTATTTTTGATGATGTATACCCTAACTGTATCTTTGCGTATGGCTACACTGGCTCCTTAATTGATGTCTCACCCAAAGTCACTGTGTATGCAAAATAAAACGCATCTGTTGCATGCCTGGCTTTATCTTTACAAGTGTGACAGCTTAGCAGTTTCTGAAACCTGAGTAAATTCAAGTGGTGACAATATTCCATTTTTGGAAATGGCTATATCATTTACAGGAAAGACAGAACCAAGGTAGACATTAGTAGAGTAGCTATCCAATTCCAGGGTGCCCTTTCCTGCTATCTTGCTGTCACAGAGTCTCGTGTTTGTGTAACAGGAAATTACTATTGGTACGTAAAAAAATCAGTAGAGTCAAACTGTAACTGTGCCTGTATATATGTCTCCCCCTGGAAATGACAAACCTATCATTTAAGAGGCCCTTGACTGGATTAACTGAAAAGTTAATTTAGAACTCATATTTATGGATGACTTCAATATTGCCTGAAGTCTTTCTAGTGATACCCTAAATCACCCACCAATGCAGCTCAATGGGCTTAGCCAGATTGGTTCTTTCATGATATGGAATGATCAACTAGATTCTTAGACAAAGAGTCTCAAAACCATTGTGATAGCTTGGGTCATGTCAGGTGCCATAAGTAACCACCTTCCAACATATGTGGCATGCTGTCATGCAAGAATCAGTTAAAGGCAATTTTAAAACCTTTTCTGGGATATGGAAAACTTCAGCTCACAGATACTTAGCTTTGCCAAAAATGGTCTTCCCTTTTTAGTCTTCCCTTGGATGAAGCAGTGATCTAATTGAGTGCTACTTTTCTTAGCATCTTAAATAAAGCTGGCACCTCAGCATAATTAGCAAATCAGGTCCCTCACCCTCCCCTGGATACCCATAGCATCAAAAACATCATGATCAGCAGGGAGCATCTATAGGATAACTGGCCACAAAATGAAACAGGGATCTGGCCATGTCAGATTTATTAGAGCTGTTTATACTTAAGTGACGTATAGCTTAATGTTCAACAAAAATACCTTTCATAAGGATCGACAATCCCTGAAGGTTAACAATGAAAAGTTCTTCACATTTATTGATACTGCCTTCAAGTAGGATGATCCAAAACAGCCTTTCCATTTCCATGTTTTTGATGATAAAGTTATTGCTAGACAGGTTGTCAACAACTTCTATTTTTCCATCAAAAACTGGCGTCAAAAATTCCTAGCATTTGCAGTAGTATTCCACAACATTTTAGCCCTGTGCCATTTAATTTCCTTACTGTACCTTTAAGCCTAGTTTACAAATACTGTGCAAAAACTAAAAAAGTTGGTTCTGCAGCTGTGAGAAATCTGCTGCTAGACTTCCAGAAGATTTTTGCTAGTTCTGTTTCCTATTCACCTGAAAAACTTCACAACAGATCCATCAAAGATATATACTCGAAACATCTCTTAAAAATGCACTCAATGTGCCCCTATATAATGGAGGAGACTTACTCCAAAATTTAATAAAATCCCTGTAGGCACCACTCCTCAGCAGCTCTCCATGCATATTAATGATGGCGTATTACCGTGGGAGAGCATAGGAACAGGGATATTGAATCCATGTAGGGAGAAGTGTAGAGCCTACCCATGATTGTGGAATGCCTGGTCAGATCTTATGTACAGGGTGAGGCTCCCTGTAATGCTCCCCACTACTGTTGAAATGCTGTGAATTGTTTTAAATGTGTAAATGTGTAATATTTTATTTGTATGAATTTATTTTTCTTTTTTCCTCTCTGTATGTTTGCGCTCCGCTGTGTGGAGCGAGGCAATGCCAAGCTGTGCTCACATATAGACAGCTGACACTTGCTATACATCTAAAAATAGAAACTGGTTGTAATTAATTATCATAATTACACTCAAAACAACAGCACTGAAGAGGTACTGAGGCTAAAGAAAGGCTCTGGATTCCACAGACACAAAGACTTTTATCTGAAAATAAAAACAGCACTTTACAACGCTTTAATGTTATCACCATGTTTTTTTGTCTCTATATCACTGAGACTTCATCAGAAATGCTTCCCCTCATGAAATCCCTCTTTTTATTGCAAACTAATTAACAATTTCCTGACCAATTCACACCTGTTAAATGAATTAGTAGAAGCATATAATCCTCATACAAAGATAGTAAAATCAATGAATATAAAAGTTTGAAATACATTTAAAAAATATATGCATTTAAAACATATATTGAATACTGACCCAGACATTGAATGCCATCAAAGAATATAAATTCTTACAATATAAATACTAGTAAAATTATAATTATCATAAGGGACATAATGCATTGATTTTATATAGCGATCCTGCCCTCAAGTGGCCAAAGCTAAAAATACAAATAACATAGTAACCAAAGATGATAATGCAAATAAAAACTGTGAGAAAAAATACACATAAAATTTGTGTTACTAATGCAAGTAAGAATAAAAATAAAAAAACACTACCTGACAACAGTCCACACAACTAAAATCAAGGATTTATATTATAACCTACCTGCTCTAATTTTTAATAGATGTAGTATATAAATATTATCATTCAAACCAGGAAACTCATTCGCTTGCAAATAAACTTGCCTGTAGGTTTCCCAGTACTCAGTCCTTTCCTCCCATGGTCCCCCTCTGCTGTTCATGGGGACACTTTCCAAAACAAAGAAAATAAACTTGAAATCTTTACAGATCAGACTGTGTTTAAACAATGCATTATTGGTGTTATTAGTATTAATACTATATTGGTGCTCATAGATCCTCCTTTTCAAAGTTCTTTTGGTTTCACCCATGTAAAAGGCATTGCATGTTGAGCACATAGCCAAGTATATAATGCCTTTACTTTCATGGTTGCTGTATTCTTTGGATTGGATCAGCTTGTCTCTGCTATGAATATATATACAGTTAGTATTGCTCAGGTTGGTGCACTGGATGCACCTGCCACACCTGTATGTACCAAATTTGTTGTGGGAGGAAGTTGTACTACACTTGTTCTTCTACTCTAAGATACTCTTGATAGTCATACCTCTTTTGTATATGAATTGAATTGTACCATTAAATAAATTATCACATCAGAAAAACTCTTAAAAAGATCCCAATAAGTCTGAGTGATCTTAATAATGCTGGAAGTATCTGTGTTGTAACTACTAATAAAAGCTCCAGGGTAACTAGAACTGTTAGAATTATTAAGTATTCAAGTTGCAGCTATGTTGTTAGTGTTCTTGGAATATAAAACAACACCCCTCTTTCCCAACAATGGGAAATATTTGGTCAGCCTATCCCTCTTAACTTCCTGAATGACTTAATTTAATAAATTAATGGGATATTTTCTTTCCATAAACATATTCCTTGTAAGTTCACATTCAACTAGAAAATCTTCCTTTTCTGAAGTCATCCTGGAAGCCCTAATCAGTTGCATTTTCACAATACAACGTTTCTGTTTATAAGGGTGAGTGCTAGTGTAGTATAAATAAGAATTCGAAAAAGTAGGTTTTCTATATATTGTAGATCTGAACCTTCCTTTGAAACTTACAATGTGTAAAGTGACATCCAAATAGTGAACTTTTAACTTATCTATATTGTGTGTAAATTAAAAAAATCCATGATTTACCCAATATAATCTATAAACTCTCCTATTTCTTTTTCAGTGCTTGTCCAAAATATACAGATGTCATCCAAAAACCTCTTTTAAAAATTCCAGCATTGTGTGTATGGAAAGTTTCACAAGAACTTCTTTTCCCACATCTGTAAGATAATGTTGGCATAGCTGGGTGCACAGCTTGCACCCGTAGGAACCCCACTAATTTGTCTATAAAATCCACCTTCAAAGGCAATAAAATTATTGTGCAGGTCTATTTCCATAACTTGTATGAGAACCCTATTTAAAGTTAAAAGTATTACTCTTGCCCACAGCTTCTTCGAACCGCTTTAAACCTATTTTGTGTGGGATAACAGAAAAAGGTCCATAATGTCTATTGTTGCAAAAATCATGTTCTCCTTATATAAACCATCTTCTACCTCTCTTAAGAAGTCCCATGAATCTTTCAAAAAGCCAGTGCCCAACAAGTCTAACTTCTTTAATGTTTTTATTGATATATATGGCTAACGAGTTAGTTTTGGATCCCCATACCATCACAATTGGTCTCATAAGGAGTCCAAAACATTTTTATGCACTTTGGGAATTCCAAATAGGGTGGGTATTATTGGTTTGTCAGTTTTTAAAAAATTGTACTCATCAAAATCAGTCAAGTCATCCAATAACATGTCCTACAAATGGGCATCTGTCTTGCTATGAACAATATGGATTTCATTAACAGAAACCCTACTATAGTTCCCCGTATCACTCAAAATATCCATCATTTTACCAATGTATGAGATGTTATCCATCATGACCATCCCCCACCCTTATCAGGACTCATTACTCTCAAGTTGTCATTATTGTTAATTTCATTCAATAAAATAGTTTCTTCCTTGGAAAAATTGAACCAGCTATAGGAGAATTTTAGTCAATGTACTCAAAACTGACACTACACACACCTGTAGAGTATTTATTATCAGTGTTTTCAGGGATATAGTCTGCACTGTCAGTAATGGAATGTTTCTTTCTCTCTCCTCACCCCTTAATTTCATTTATTTATTATTGTTATTTATTATTATGATTTAATATTAACATATTTTGTTAGACTAACTATATGTTGGTAAAATGTGATTTATTATTGCTATGTTGTATTATGATTCAATATTAACATATTTTGTTTAACTGTTTTGTTGGCCTTATGGTTTAATTCTTACTAGCATGGTCTTAACATACTGACTGTTGTGTTACTTTATGTTGTGTTATACATAATATACATTAATACGTATTTGAATTAATAAATATGATGTCTTGTTCTGTTGATACTAACAATGGTTTGGTTATTACTAACCTTAGCTTATCGCTATACCTCATTTACCACACCACGTCAAGGTTGGCTGGTTCCAGCTGATCCGCCTACTTTGCCTTCTCCAGCTGTGGCACCGGGTCCCATCATGTTTGGGACCCAGATTGGTGGTGCCCCCACTGCTGCCCCTGCACTACCTGCAGCGTCTGGTAGTACTGCCCCATGGGATGGGGATGGCCCCCCCCCTCTGGGAGCGGTGGTGGAGGAGTTGTCACCTGGGCTGAGCTGCTGGTTTTGGGGTGCAGGATAGTCTACTTTGGTTTTGACCATCACCTACGCCGGACTGAGGACATGCTGGCCATCCTGGTGGGGCAGCCTCACCCCAGTGCCCAGCTTCCACCACTGCCACCTCCGGGGCAGTGATGGAGCAGTGCTGACAGTCTCATGGGTGGGGATGTGAGTCATGCTGCTGCCTTGTGGAGGCACATGGGACTGTGATTTCACAACACCCTCTCTAGCCAAGGTGTTCACACTTTTTATCAGCAGCATGTAGAAAGACACCTGCTAAGGCATTAATGGCAAAATTCATGTTCAACTGGGAACCTGGTGCAGAAATATGTCCATATAAAGCCATGCACATACTGACGGATGTAGAAAATGTTTGTCATAGCCTGTATGTATGCACATATATCTTGCAAATACACCTGCTGTAGCAGTGACTCAATAGCTCAGTCTGTTAAATGCCTTGCAAACAGTACATTTTGCCACAAATAGTTCTTAGTTCAAATCTAGTGGTGTGTAGCAGTGGAATTATAGTATTGTAAAGCCAGCAAATAATAACTGAGTCATACACTCTTTATCTACACAATGCACATCAAATGAAAGGTTTGCATTTCACTGATGGAAGTCACTGGCCTGCAGAAAGAAACACACTTCACATATCCCTATAGCAAAAGTATAAGTCCATAAAGTGTCACGTCATGCACTAATATGCATTCAAACAGAAATTCAACTCAGGTACTGCAAATGAGGGACACTAATAGAGTGCACCACACAATCTTCTCAAACTCACACTGCTGATTAGCACAGCTGCACACCTTACATACATATTTGAAGTACCTGCTTGTAACATGGACTACCCTCATACAGTCTCCAAATTACTACCAGACTGTAACACATGACCTGAAAGTCACCCAAATGGTGGACATATTGTTATATTCATCCCCCATGATGCTCAAGGACACAAGCATGTGGCCTAGTACACTGTTAATGATACTGTTGCCTAACATACTTACCTTAAACACATGCCGTAATTGGACTGGAAAGGGTACCCTCAATCTGGCTCTGACTTTACAACAAGGCTGACACAGCTCCCACACTTACTCCTACAGCTTGTTGTCCTCCAAAGTGTTCTCTCTCTGCCTGTGCTTATTACCTGCAACTGCAGCCTGTAGCATGCACATCTCTATGTAAACGTTGCTGCTACAGACCTACCCTCTGCAGTGAAGTAGTCTCCTCACCCCAGTAATATCCAGCACAACATACCAGAAAGGGCCCCTAATCTACATAAAGGTCTTATATAGTGTACTGTGGTTGCTTGTGATTGGCTGAGAGTGCAAATCAACTTTGTTTGCTGCAATTAGCATTTCAAAACCACAGATTGCTTAAGAGACAATCGCCTGCTGGTGAGAAGCATGTTAAAAAGACAAGCAGCTGGCTATGGGGAACCATTCTGTATGAGACTTTCCTCACATGGACCATGCGTATACAAAGTATTACCTATCAGCAGAGGAGTACTGCACTCCATCAGGTATGTAACCATCTTGTTTACATCAGGATGCAGATGTCTGACTATACTTACAGTGAATAGAGATTATAGCATTAAGCCTTTCTTAGAACTATGATAATGACATGCCAGTGATCTCCAGATTTGTTACACATACAGAGGATGTGCAAGACATCAAGGGTGGAATGTATATTGTCAACGTGGCACAATAGGCTTGTGGAACTCTCCCTTTATAGTGGCTGTAATAGCACACTGCTATTTGTTTGGCACAGTTGGTTTGACATTATTAGGGGGTTCCCCTTGGGGCCACACTACAGTAGACTCCAGTGATGGCTGTATGAACATACAGCAGTATCTGTCATGGCACACATGGGAATACCTATCACTAGTATCCTAGTTGTATCCACATGCTTAGCATGTTTGCACACTGTGGAATATGACATGTATGATCAAGCAGTGGATATTGCCAGCCATTCTGTCCTTGTTGTATCTCTACATAATGTACTTCCATGTATGTGATCCTGACATGTGTTTGCATCTTGATGTCTTTCAGGCAACTTGCATGCAAGACACTGTGCAGCTTTCACGGATGCAGAGAATGAGTTACTAGTGGAAGGACTCCATCAACACCATGAACTCCTACTGTCCAGGGGGAGGCACAATAGGGAACAGTGGGAGGCACTGTGGGCTGACCTTGCCTGTGATGTCAATATCACTGGTCATTAGGGCAGGACATATGAGCAGGTCTGACATCTTGCAATGGACATGATCAATGCCACACACAGAAGAGCAGCAGGTGTAGCCAGGGATCGTGGAGCCACCAGTGGAGGGCCTGCAGGGGAACAACCACTCTCAGCCACTGAGGAGTTCCAGGCAAATCTAGGCACACACAACAGCTCCCAAGCATCTATCACACCATACATCGTGGATGTGGATGCCACAGTGTCCATGGCAGAGGAGTGTGCAGATAAGTTTAGTTTGATCAGCATTGCAATACTGAAGCATTCAGTGTGTCAGGGTGTACATAGTCTTACATGGGTGTCAGGTCTGTCTGCTTTTGGGGGAGGAGAAGGGTTTTACTGCGGTTTGACTGTCATGCTCAGATTTTGACCAATATAACAATTAACACAGTAACTACTGTAAATGTGAGATATATGTTCATATTACCTTGTGTTGGTGCAACATGCGGTAGTACTGACATTACCTCTCCCTCAACTTTTCACAGGTCTGTCAGGTATTGGCTAAGCCCGTGGTCCTGCTCCTGGTAAGCATGACACTGTTTTGTTATAGATGTAATTTTACAGCAGTGTAATCCCTAGACTGTCATCCCAGGCTTGCTGCCTGCATTGCTGTACTGTCGGTATGATTTCCAACTGCACACATATATTCTGATTGTACACATGTTAGACTCATACTTATGCCTTCTAGGTGTGACCACACTGATAGATGTGACAGTATTGTCAGAAAACTACAGAATGTCATATGTGTCAGCTGTGCAGAGTCTTTGCAAATATCAGTGTACCTCACTATTGCTGATGATGTCATTTTCAAGTAACTATAGCTGTTAGTGGAAAGAGTACTGTCCTCATGTCCTACTATACGAGGTTGAGTTTTCAACAGGTCTGTCATATATAAGGCTCTATACACTGTCATCACTATATCACAACATAGTACTGCATAATAGTGTAGGTATTAATGTACTGCTTTTTCCTTACTTATCACAGGTGACTCGGGGGGGGGGGGTTGGTGTCTGCCCTCTACACAACCTCTTGTCACTGTCTCCTCAGACTCTGATGATGATGGTGGCCACAGTGTGGCACAGGTGGGGGTTTGGGGGCTAAATCTGTTCCAGAGGTTGACATCCGTCTTCTGCCCTCGTCACTGCACACAGTCAGTATGCCCACACATACACAGTCCTTGGAGGCCACAGATATTGGACAGTCAGAGGGTGGGGACATTGAACAGGAAAGTATGGCAACTATGGCTCCACTGTAGACAATGGCCATAGTCAGAGAGCTGGCGAGGTGCCACACAGGCAGATTGAGAGGGGTGCTTGTAGGAGGCCTGCTGTCTGTCCACCACCTGTTGCAGGTGTCACATCACACATCACTTGGAACAGGTTTTGGGCCATCATGGAGGCACAGGCACCTTCTGAACAGAACACCAGATGTATGCTTAGGGTTATGGACGCAGCACAGTCTGACATAAGTGACTGCATCCACCACATTGGGGATACCCTGGATTGGCTGACTGATACAGTGGACAGAAGATGGGCTGAGACAGTATCAGCCTTGGATTGCACATTGTGCTGGAACATATGGTTGGAGCTGAGCGTCAGACTCGTGGACGTAGGTCAGCAACCCCATCCTCGTGGCCATGCACAATCACACTCCCATAGTGGCAGTACATCAAGCGCTACAAAGGGGAGTGTATTGTCCACACCATGACATGGCAGGCCATGAGCTCATGGTCCTGGGCATTCCCATGGGGGACACAGTCCCAGCAGACAGTCACCATCAGGTACTAGCACCACTTCTGACCTTGGCCATGGAGGTGCCAGGTTTAACTCCTGGCAGAGCCAGTTCCCGTGTTCTGGGCCAGAGACAGTGAACTGTCAACTCTACCTTGTACAGTCCAGAGCTGTTCAACATACACACATGTAGGACTACCACTGAGCTTGACTGTGTAAACGCACACACTCACACACCACTGTCAAATGCAGGTCACCTACAGACATGTGGCACCTTTCCGTGGTCCATCTTACCTGGTTCCCTTCCTGACTCACAAACATGCTGTTAACCATTTGTGGCTGCCTTAGCCTGTGCAAGGGATGATACCTGTGCCACATCCCTGTCATCCTCACCATTGATGCAGGAGAATGAAGCTATGTGTCTGATGCACAGGGTGACTATATTATTTAACATGTACTTGTGTAATGCAGTGCTGTTTTGTCATGCCATTTGTAGTGGTTACCGACAGATACTGTATGCTGGAAATCTGTCATGAGTACACCACATACTTTTGTGTACCTTATGTTGTATGATGCTGTAATGGCTGTATAGTTACACAATGCCAGGTGGGTCACGGACCTGTTTATGTTTCTGCTTCGGGAGTCTGTTTGGATAACGTATGGATACACAGTGGCAATAAAGCAGTACAGGATGGCATGTCAGCATAGCAGTAATATGTCTTCACCAAGGTACAGCACTATAGGTGCATGGCTCCATAGGTCCATATGTGTATAACAGGCTAACAAGGACAATGACAGCATTCAGCCTACTCATGCATCCCTAATCTGTGAAAAGGTCTGCTACCCTTGAAAAGTGTTACAAGGGTTTTGGAAACTATCACATGTACAATCTGTGGTGATGGAGATGACCCATCTACAAATATCCTGTGTCCAATACACACAGTTGCCCAACAGCAGTTGTGATTGTTGTGTTCTGCATCCCATTGTGTAATCTGCACATGATGTGTGTGTTACAGCAGATATGTGCTTCACATGCATGGGGGAGCCTGTTTCATGTAGGGTGTACTGTCTATGTTACATACTTGTCACTGCAGCATGTACTGTGTATGCCACAGTGATGTAGGCATGTAGAACAGGTGAGACGTGTTACTCCTGTCATACACGGGAGGTACACAGTGGGATCCAACACCTTCCTGGTTGGAGCCGTATACATCCCTTCCAAAGCATTTAGGAGACAGACTACATACACATGTACTGTCATGACATGGACTCCAAAGGACATGTTATCTACATTGTGTATTGGTGTACCATGGAACTTGTGTGGCTGCTACAGTTGTATGATATGCCTGTATAGTGAGATAGCATGGGTGTCATTGCACACAGTCATAGGTGTGATGACTGCCACATTCAGTATAGCAGTGACAGTCTGGAATTTTCATCCCAAACCTGTTGGTATAGGTTGTACTACATTGAATGCATCCCCACATCTTACTGACCAGTGAAAGTCAAAGGCTACATTAATCTCTGTGTCCATAACTCCATCTGTAATGGCTCAGTTCTATGCAGTGTATAGCCACTACAATATTTTGCAGGGGTGGATGATTTCCCACAGGATAGTATTGTGTAGTTGGTGGCATTTAGTCTGTCAGTGGTTCAGAGAACAACTGACTGTGTCTTAGGCCATCCTGGATAACTAATGCAGAAAAACAAGCAAAGTACCTGGATAAATCTGGTGTAGAGCACAGCAGTAATTGATAAATTCCAGAAATCACAGGAAAAGCACCGGAACACACTGCCATGGGCTAAAATATTTAATTGGAAGTAGTAAAACAGTAGTAAGAATTTTCAAAATGAAATATCTTCATCAGACTGCCATTAACGAAACACACCAAATAGATATAGTACTGAACAACCTATCAGCCCTATCCAATTAATAACAGCCTCTGGCTAATGACGTTCACAGATGACTGCAAACTAGGAGCCATAGTCAAGTCCCCAAATGATGTGGACATCCTACAGAAGGGCCTCACTGAGACAGATG
This sequence comes from Protopterus annectens, assembly GCF_019279795.1. NCBI lineage: Eukaryota > Metazoa > Chordata > Ceratodontiformes > Protopteridae > Protopterus > Protopterus annectens. Next base: position 1,506,427,705 of record NC_056746.1, on the reverse strand, counting down.
CCTGGTGTCAGACCCATGGCCTCAAGCTCAATGCCAAAAAGTGCAGTGTCATCCCCCTTTGGTAAAAACTCTGTACCCATGAACTACCACATAGGCAGCAATCTACTTAACACCGAATGCATGATAAGAGACCTTAGGACCCAGGTGGACAGTAGTCTCTCCTTTGATAGTCACATCGCCACAGTAGTCAGGAAGTACTTCTACGTGGCACACCTCATCATAAAAGGGTTCTCATCCAGGAAAAAAGAGGTCATTGTTCCCCTCTACTCGTCACTCATTAGACCCATTATAGAGTACAACACCCCTTTTGGAATGTACCTCACAAGACAGCTGCAGCAGCTGGAAAGGCCACAGAAGTACCTCACAAAGAGGATTACTGGCCTTAAACAAATGCCCTACACTGACCGCCTCAAAAAACTCCAGCTTTACTCCGTAGCATATTGCCTACTCCGAGGTGATCTCTGCCTTACATATAAAGCTATGTCAAACCCAGAGCTGTTGGACATGCTACACCAAAGAAATCCCAATCCCTCCAAGCTACACGCTCTAGGGACCTAAACCTTGTCACCACAATAAACAGGACACGCTGGAGGGATAGATTCTTGTCCCAGAGACTTCCTATACTCTGGAACAAGCTACCCATCTATGTCAAGCAAATTTCTTCATTAGCACTCTTCAAGAAAAATCTTGATGAGTGGATGGGAAATAGGAAATACATCCCGGGGATCACTTTTGTGTCTCTGCTGGACAGTGGCACAGGAAAATAACTTTCTTGGGTGGCGTAAGCTATGGAACCTTGCTGGCTAGGCTTACGTAGGCCCTTGGGCCGATAGCCTAGTACCTACCTATGAACCTATGAAATCTTAGTCAATCAAGCCATGTAAAAGCAACATCACTCATTTAAAAAGAAACATGTAATAACAAAAATAAAAAATAAAAAAGAGAAAAAAGGGGGAAAAACCCATTTATAAATCAATGCTTCAGCCTACATGCCCATAGGTAAGGTTTCAATGTAACTGCATTATTTATTCCTCGTATTTTATCAGCCATAAACTGAAGAATCCACTTCTGTTCAGTTGACTCCATCCTGTTCTTTGTCACCCCCTCAGATATTGTCAGTAACCACTTCTAGCACAAAAAATCTAAACTTATGTTGTGGACCAAATTCTGTAACGTGTTTTGCTAAGGCACTACTTTCTTTCCCATTGCTAATGTCTCTATTATGTTCTAAAATATGCTCTTTAAATGATTATTCTTTCTGATATAATACACATGGCAGAACACACAGTAGCTAAAATAGACTACATTGTGGGTCCTGCAATCAGCATAGAACTTACACTCTGTTAGGAAACCCTCACTAGTGTGCCTATAGCTGGGTCCCACATGTTTGTGACTACATGCAGAGTATCCCCTACATGAATAAGTCCCAAGCCTCTGTGAATCAACATCCTGGATAACTGTTGGTTCTGTGTGGTACTCTGTGACAGCTTTTAATATGCAATCACCTGCTAATGTACTCAGTCAGAGGTCACTGACAGTGGATGTGACTGCAGAGAGGTATTAGGTAGATTGGGTACGCCAATAATGGAGGATGGAGGATGGAGAACTCCACTGATGACTGGAATCATTGCAGTATAGGTCTCCCAATGTTATCTTCCTAGAGTATGACTGTCAGACACTTGCTTATCCACCAGTCGACATAACACTCTGTACATGACATACACAGTTTCCAACCAGGCCTGCTGGCCTAATATTTTCATACACCTTGTCAGGCCATGGTTGGTGGACTGAGACATATGTCTGACATCCATTGCATAGTGTAACAGTCAATGGGCTCTGCCGGTTATGGTCAGTAGGCATAATCTGGCCTTGAGCAAAAGTAACAGTGTTTGGTCATGTGTCAGTAGGTGTACGATAGTGTTAGTGCTCTTATCCATGCTAACTCCTATCATGGCATTTCAGGTGACATGACTCAGAGATCTGGGGACACTGCTTGGCACTACATGCTAGTTTTCCTCTGTGCAAGTAAGTATTGCAGTTTCTTTCAGCATGTTGCAAGAAGTCAGTCATACAAGGTGTCTGTTCAGAGCACAGGCAAACACATTAGGGAAGTGTAATATGTACACACTGTGTTGCTTAGTTGTGCTGCAATTCACTTGCCCAAAGGATGGTTCAGGTGCTTATCTACAATGCCCTGCTGTAGTGCCATGACATCCCCACATGCAGAACTAACATATACCATTATGTGTTTACCAATATGGGTGACCAGTACAGCCCCCCCATGTGAGGTTCTACCTGGTGGATCCTGGCCACAGATCAGTCTCCTTAGAACTAGCTGCATGTGCCCCCCTTGCAGACAATACAGACATATATGTCAAGAAAGCCATTTATTACCTCCTGTGGGATGGTTGACATAGCTTGAGTGCACCCCCCCTTCAGATGGGATAGGCAAGCATGCAGAGCTCTACACCCATGCATTATGTTAGCAGCAAAACTGCATGAACTTGGCTGTACATGACAGGAGGGACACAGACTTATCATGGCTCAGCAAACCTGACTGATGGGCAACTGCCACTAGGAGGCTGTACAATAACAGGTGGACAGTGCTGTGTGACAGTTGGGGTGAGGGTGTGCCCCTGCTAACATGGAGGCACTATCTCCTCAGCTAAAAGAAGCACATACATTTTCTGTAGACATGGCAAGTGACAAAGTAGCCACCTACACAAAGCAGAACCACAATGCATGGTATAGTTACATGTGTGACCTCAAAAGACAGGCCCAGAGTGTCAGTGACCTCATACATCATGATGCCATATATGATGGGTCTGTACTCATACATAACCTGTACTCCCTCACTCTCTGCATCCACTACACTCCCCTGTCCCCACACATGACATTCCTACAACCTGTCCCATAACTTCTATATTTTCAGAGACATTCATACCTGGCCTCTCATTGGAAGATACACAGCATATATTGCACATGCTAACATTCCAGGCTGCATCCTACATGTGATTTGACAAGGATTAATAACACCATTAGGAAACCCTTGCATTCATACTGACACCACTGGCTACACAACAGCTGAGTGGACAACGGCAACTGTTTTACCCTTGTACAGAGGTGGTGCACCCATTGACTGACATAAATGTACACCTCTTTGTCTAAATAGCCATATCTGTATGCCCAAAGGGGCAATCATCATGGAGCTGATCAGCACACATATACGTGTTCTAAACACAGTTGATTGTACACAGTTTGGATGTATGATGGGGGAGCATGACTGTTACACATGGTGGACATTTCCGGGGCAGTGACCAAGGACCTGGGTGAGGGTACATAAGGGTGAATGACACCCTTGACTGAGCCAAGCCATCTGACTATATCATCCACTCAGGCAACTTTTACAAAGCACCACTTAGGCATCCACAATGCTGTCATTGTAGGGGTCATTAAGGGAACCATTGATGGCAAACATGCGCAACATAGGGACATCCGCCTCCAATAGCTGATCTGTAAGCAACAGTGCTTAACAGGGCACAGTCCTGGATCCTCTTCTGTTAGGAATCCTTTTACCCACAATGCACATGACTACTGACTGACTGTGGCTAAAAGTGTTGGCTGATGCCTGCAAATTGTAAGTACTCATACAGTCTCCATTGTATGTCACTATCCTGCAAGAGGGTATTGCAAACACATGCCTGTTGACATACTAATGGCCATAAACTCCATGCAAATATATATGTAGTATAATTTCTATCAGTTAGACTTATGTACCTGGTATGTAGCACATCAGTCGCAACATGTGATGTACATACTCAGGGGTGAAAGAACTGGATGCACAGACCTGGCCACACAGGTTTCCACCTAAGGTGCCTCAGATCACCATGTCTCTACAGTGGTATGACAGGAATCATATGGCATATCTGAGGCCACAGTCACCTGTAAGTGATTCTGTAACAACGGGTATAAGGATGTCTATAAATGTGAGGGATATGTGGCCAATATGCTAGTGAAGTTCAAACATGCTATGGTTCCATAACATGATGTAAAATGCTCTAACAAGCTCACACACAAACATGGCTGCACTGAGGTTAGCACCACTTCCAATCTCTGTGTACAGGGCATGCCAAGGCACACACGTAATGCAAGTTGGCTGTATGTAGACGAGAACACTTACCTATGTAATGGTACACACTACAGATCACAGTACAGGATGCATGCAACATACCTCCTAATTTAGGACATATTATGCATGATGACATCAGCAGGTCTTGTTGTGGTCAGTCCTTTGGGGGGCCACATCATGTGCTACAAATACATGTCAGTTGTTTTGCAGGGTGACACACACACACACACACACACACACACACACACACACACACACACCAAGTAGCCTGAAATGAGATTAGAACCCCTACCTATTTAGTTTTATACACTTTAGCTCACAGTACTTATCGCATACACCACAGCTTAAGTCTGATAATACACTGTCTGCTGGTAGTCTTAAGGTGGATGACATCTTCTAGCCTTGTAGAAGAGGGCAGTTTGGAAGCCAGCAGCAAGTTACAGGGCCAAAAGGTACATAACCATTGCAGATGGATAGCCCATGAGGGCATGCCAGTTGTTTTGTAAGGGGATATGCACACACACACACACACACACATGCACGCCAAGTGGCCTGGAGTGAGATTAGAACCCTTCCCTATCTAGTCTTATACACTATAGATCACAGTACTTATCGCACGGGCCACAGATTAAGTCTGTTGTATATGTGATTGAAGGCACAGTACTTGTGCATTACACAAATTAGGCTTGTGTTGAACAGCATCTGTGGCCTGCAGAGTAATTTTGCTTCATACTGTTATCTGCATCTACTATCCTAGCAGTGAGATGACTATTATTATCCTAGCTGTGTGTGTACAGTTACCAGTATGGCAATATGTGGCTGTTTGCACTTAGGCAAAACTGTGGGCAGGAACAATGTGCCCTGTCCATGCATGCATTAACAACATTATGCATTACACCACCTGTTCATCTATGTCACCACCATGGTGACATCCAGCAGGCACACTTGTCTGTAGATAAGTGGATTATGTACTGTTGCACCTTTAGTTTGGATTTGAGCAACAGTATGGATGTGTGATAGTGCAGATTTACTCACCATTATTAAGGTATGTAGGACAATACATCCACACACATATTTATGTATATAACAGGGATGTATATATAAATGTAGCTGTGAGTGTATGATATGTATACGTGTTATTATGCGAGAGAGAGAGATAGTGACAGATGGGTATGTATACGTATATGTCTGTATGTATAGACATATCTACACATAACAGGTAATTTTGATGAAGGGGCAACAGAAGTGCACTCATTTTAACTAAGTGTATGGGCATACCCAGTGGGACTGTCAGTACTTATAAAGTGGCTCCAGGCCACACCTACCTGTACTCCAGGCCGGGAGTTTGTGTGTTACAGACAATGACATATGTCCCTGTTTCTGCAGTACTGCATGTCACTCGTATGTCCACGGCATTCCCCAGCTGTCTGTTGTACTTAATATGTGACTTACGTTCAGAATGTTACACCACATGCAGACTGATAGTCTGTGAAAACACCAACATAATACCTCACATGCAAAAGATGTGACTACTTCCAGATTAGAACCATCAACATCATCACCCATGCTAACTTCCCTAGTCCACTGAGCCACACACACTAAAAGTAATCATTTATCACACAGTCAACAGCATAAATATGTACGTTGTTATTCCTGAATTACATGTGACATACAATGTATGATCGAGTTCTATGTTACAGCCCTGAGATTGCTTGCTCTGCTGATATACCATTCCTGACTTACTGTTAAAGCAGTTCTATGGGAACACTGCTGTGTTGGGGGTGGAGGAACAACAGCACATGATCTGCTGGGATAGACAGTAGTCCAAATATCATCTGACCCCACTGTTTAACATCTCCCTCGACTGATGTAGTGAATATTCCAACCACGAGGCCTAGTGATTATTAGGGAACACACACTATTGGACTAGGTATCTGTAGTCCCATCTGGATGTTACTTCTGTCACACAGCCCACTATATTTCCTTGCATAAATGCAGCAGATCCATACATACAATACCATATTACAGTAATCCTTACAAGTAGTGTTTACATTAGAGACTTACCTTGCAAATGCAGCAGTTGACAGGACTGTAGTTCAGGGCTGACTCTGTGCGATGCAAGCAGTACACAGCCAATACATAGTACAGTTGTGTACACTTACCATAAATGTAGATGTTCAAGTGTATTCACTGTTGCGGTCATCACACTTGGGTTATCTGCCTGCAGGTAGCCCTCAGTCAGCCCGAATACCAGAGTCTTGGGATTTCTGCGTCAGATGCTGTCGCCTCTTCCATGACGTCAGGTTGTCAGGGGTATAAAACATGCAGCCGACACCATTACATCAGTTTTTCTTGCCCTCGGTGTCAGGAGCCCCCAAAATAGGAAGCAATTACATGGTGTGGAATACCTCCAGTAAAAAGTAAATACCATAGCCATAAGATATGGCCAAAAGGAGGATAGGTAGAAAGCATAGAAGAGTCAGGGGGCTGGAGGGAGGGTAACCAGGACTGCAACAGCGAATACACTCGAACATCTACATTTATGTTAAGTGTACACAACTGTACTATGTTCTTCATGTTTCACTGTTGCAGTCATCACACTTGGGTTGTTTCCCAAAGCTGAGGAAGGGTGGCAGTCAAGAAATAGTAGGGATGGCTAGCAGGCCTTGTAAGACTGTTGTGGCAAATCCAGCTCTGGATTTAGAAAAGACAGGTAAGTGGTAATGCTTGGTGAAGGAGTTAGTTATTTATGATGCCATCACTTATAGTGGGATTATACATGACATTTTGCATGAATCAGGCAATTATACATCTATTTCACAGAATGAGATTAATATTGCCTATAGAAGAACAGACATGTATTTAGAAGAATATTTTTTAGATCAGAGAATATCTGAAGATCTATACCACTACATGTCTGTGGACCACCCCACTATGGCCACCATTGTGGGTATTCCTAAGGTCCACAAAGACTACATCAACCCCCCTTTCTGGCCGATAATCTCAGGCAGTAAGTCAAAAACTTTTCCAATTGGGGTGGTCATTGACAATATGTTGAAACCTATATATGATAATGTCAAACACATGGTAAAAGATTCTTGGGAATTTTTGAAAAAATACCCTATTTTTAAATTTAACACAAACACTATATTTAGTAGTATAGATGTCATTGATTTATTTAGCAGCATTCCAATTGAGGAAGGATTGGAAGCATTTACTAACTGCTTAAGAAGACATACTGACTTGACTTGGGATACTATAACACTATTAGCGGACTTGATGTCCATAGTGTTAGAAAATAATTTTATATATTTTGAGGGGGAATTTTTCAAGCAGACCAGGGGAGTAGCTATGGGGGCTGCGTGTGCGCCCATATTTGCTAACCTGGTCATGCTGGAATGGGAGGACAATCATATTTTCAGTAGTACACACTTCAAGTCTATTTGTTGCTACTCCAGATTCTTGGATGACATCTATATTATGTGGAATGGTGAGGACAGTTCTTACTTTGATTTTATTGCATATATTAATTCTAGCAGTGAATATTTAAAATTCACTGAAGTACACAACAATCAAGGGGTTCCATATTTGGACACACTGGTTTCTGTTCATAATGGATGTTTGAAATCAAACATTTATAGAAAAAACACTTTTTCAAATTCTTATATAGACTTTCATAGTTACCATCCAAGAAAGATGAAGTGTAATATATACAAAGGTCAATGCATTAGAGCCATGCGAATGACGTCTGAACACACTGATATGATTAAGGAGATAGGATTCATTACTTCCTTATTTTCTGAAAGAGGATATGCTATAGATTTAATGAATGACATATCAAGCTATATTTTGGACCTAAGAGATAGTAGGTACACTTCATTATTGGGAATAAATGCCTCCCACTTAGGACAAGTACCAGTACGCAATGAGACAACAACAGGAGTCATTAAAAAATACAAAAAGGCTTGTATTATTGAATTTGGTCCTTTCAGTAATGTAATTAAAGATATCATAACCAATAATTAGCATATTTTAACATGTGAACAGGAAACATCGGAGAAGGTTGGCAGTAAGCCAATATTTGTCAACAAAATGGGAAGGAACTTAAAGTATTTACTAGAATTACCTAAACATGGACTGACTGAATTCATTACACATACTAGCAAGTGTGGGGCATGTAACCAGTGCAGCTACATTAATGAAAATAGTCCTATTAAGCTAATGAATTTAAATAGGACTAAAATATTTACATCTAAAGGGAACTGCAAAACCAAGATGCTGGTATACATTGCTTCATGTACGGTCTGTCCTGCATTTTACATCGGGAAGACCGAGAGGTTTTTTAAGCAAAGAATCTATTCCCATACATACTGTATAAGAAGGAGAGACAACAAAAATGCTCTAGCCAGACACATTATTGAAAAAGGGACTGAGCACACATTTAAATTTGCCATTATAGAGATTATAAAGAACAATCCAAGAGGAGGCAACACTAGTAACTACTTAGCCTATAGAGAATTATATTGGCAGGTGTATACAGATGCCACTTTTCCACCAGGTATAAATGACTACATGTCCATAAAACCCCTATTGATGTTAAATGAATGAACTAAATAAATATTTTTAGTTCATTTGGTGGGTATTGTAAGTAGCCTATTTGACACATATGTCCATTAAATATTAATTGATGTTAAATGAGTGAACTCATACATATATTTTGAGTTTATTATGTAAGCATTTTCGACAGTTTTACAACATTATATAACATTTAAAAGTAAACATAGTCTTCATATTCATATTCACATTTTTATATTCAACATTCATACATATTTAGATAAACACAAGTTTTTCAAGGAGTATTTAAGTACATATATTATATTACAGATGACTATTCAGTTGTGTTTTATTTTAGAAGTTTTTTTAACATTGTATAATGATGCTATATCACTTTAACTTGGAATTTTTTAAAACAGCGCTTTTTGGCGCCAATTTCAATTATAAATGTATGTAAAACATTTATTTTAATTGTTCTGAGGAAGCTCGCTGTGGTCGCGAGTGAAAGCGCTAAACCAGATATTTGTTTGTCACATTAAATTTGTTTTTTTACATCATCCGGTTGGATTTATTTTGCTGATAGCAGTTGTTGTGTGGACAGACCTGTTTGGGGAGCTGTTTTGTGTTCACAAGTTTTGCCCGAACGGGTCAACGTTTTTTCTTGGTGAAGGAGTGGACAGAACTCCAGGTTGCAGCTTCCAGGATGTCACTGGTAGGGACTTCCCTAAGAAATGCTGTAGAGGTTGAGGTAGCCCTAGTGGAATGAGTTCTGATCCCCTGTGGGGTAGGTTTTCCATGGTGCTTGTAGCAGAAATTGATGCAGTGTGCTATCCATTTGGAAATAGTTTGCTTTGAAATGGCCTTGCCCTCTGCCCCTGTAGCAAAGCTGACTAGCAGCTGGTCAGATTTTCTAAAAGGCATAGTCCTGTCAAGGTAGAACCTGAGTTGTCTGTGCACATCCAAGGAGTGCAGGATTCTTTCCCCTTGATTCTGAGGATAAGGGAAAAAGATTGGTAAATGGATGGATTGGTTCAGAGCCACACTGAATACCACATTGGGCATAAAAGATATGTTAGTTCTGAGGGTAGCCTGTCAGCATGGAAAATAATGAAGGGTTCCACAGCCATTAGAGCCTGTAGCTCAGACACTCTTCTTGCTGAAGTGATGGCTAGAAGTAAGGCTGTTTTCCAAGAGAGTAATTTTAACTGTGCTGTAGCAGAAGGCTGAAAAGTGGGAAGCATGAGTTTCTCTAGTACAAAGTTAAGGTCCCAGGCAGGGGTGGGAGCTCCCCTCAGGGGTCTTAAATTGTTAGCTCCTCTCAGGAACTATTTGACCAGAGGGTGAGAAACGAGAGATGGCTCAGTATTATAATGAGCTGAGATGGCCGAGGCATGAATCTTAATAGAAGAAAAGGATAGGCCTTTGTGGAGCAACTCTGCTAGGTAATCTAGGATTTGAGTTAAGGTGGGCATGGCTGTGTCCTTTCCTTGAGACTGGCTCCAAGAACAATATCTTTTCCATTTTTCTGAATAGGATTTCCTAATACTAGGCCATCTGGCCTCAAGGATGACGTCCAGCACTTGTTTGCTGAGGGTTGCTGGTGGAGTATTCAGGGAATAAGCCAGGCTGCAAGGTTCAGGATTTGCAGCTGAGGATGCAAAATCTATCCCTCCTGCTGGGACAGCAGGGAGGGGGTCTGATGTAGGAGCCGGGGTGGCACTGCTGCCAAACTGCATAGGGGTGGGTACCAGGACTGGTGGGGTCAGTCCGGAGCAATAAGGATTGTGCTTGGTTTGTCCTGTTTGATCTTGAGTAGTACTTTTGAGAGGAGTGCCAGAGGGGGAAAGGCATAAATTGAGAGGTTTTCCCATGTAAAGGATAGGGCATCCACTTTCCATGCTTGGCTGTGGGGATTTCTAGCACAAAATTTGCTCAATTGATGGTTTTGGGGGGAGGCCTCTGGTGTCCTCCACCTGTGGGTTAGAAGTTTGAATGAGTTGGGTTCCAGTTTCCACTCATCATCAGTAGATTTCTGCTTAAGTCGTCTGCAAGTGAATTTTGTTTGCCTGGCAGGAATTGAGCTTACAGGTGCACTTGGTTGCTCAAGGCTGTGTTCCACAGGGCCATGGCTAACCTGCAGAGTGGGTAGGAATGAGTTCCTCCCGCTTGTTTATGTACCACATAACTGTGGTGTTGTTTGTCTTTATCAAGAGTTGTCCTGGAAGGATAAGGTTTTTGAAGGCTGTCAGAGCATTCTGTACAGCTAACATTACTTTTTGATTGATATGTAGGTGAATTTGTCCTGGGCTCCGTTTGCCTTGAATGCATTTGCCAGCCATGTGAGACCCTGATGCATAGTCTGATGCATCTGTTGTCAGGGTTTGGATGGTGAGGGGTTGATTGAAAGGGAGACCCTTATTGTAGTTGCAAGCCTCTGCCCACCAAAGGAACTCTACCCTTAGACAAGGAATAATAGGAATAATTGTTTCCAGGTCCTGAGAATGTTGGCACCAGAGACTTTTTAAGTACCACTGAAGTTTCCTCATATGCAGTCTTGCATATGGAATTAGTAGAATGCATGAGACCATGAACCCTAGGGCTTGCAGTATTTTTCTTGCAGACAGCTAGGTTCTGGAGGCCATTGGTTTGAAGTCGTTTGTCAAATAAACCTGCTTTTCTGGAGTAATGAATGCCATCTGGGAAGTTGTGTTCAAGCTTGCTCCCAGGAATACAATCTTTTGGCTGGGTACCAGATGTGATTTCTTTTCATTAATTGTGTACCCCAGAGAAGTTACAAATCTCTTTACAAATGCCAGGTGCTGAAGTAGCAATTCCTGACTGTCCGTCTGAATCAGGCAATCGTCCAAGTATGGATAAATTTGAATATTTCTCTGCCTGCAGTATGCAATGGCTGGAACCAGGCACTTTGTGAATACCCTGGGAGCAGTAGATAAGTCAAAATGGAAGTGCAGAGAACTGACAGTGCATAGAGCCTGCCCTGAAACATAGATATTTCCTGCAAGATTCACTTATGGGGATGTGCAGATAAGCTTCTTTTAAGTCTAGGGTGACTAGTCAGGAGTCCTTGGCTAGCATAGGAAGCAGCTGCTGGAGTGTAAGCATTCTGAATATTCGTACCACCAGGAAGGAGTTGAGAATGGACAGGTCTAGGATAGGGTGCCAAGAGCCCTCTTTTCAGGGCACCAGGAACAGTCTGGAGTAAAAACCCTGTTCTCTTTGCTCTATTGGAACAGGTTGAATAGCCCTGATACTGAGAAGAGAAAGTACTTGCTTTTGAGCCTCTGCCCACTGGTTTGGAGGAAGGTCTGGCAACCTGCTTGGGGATGGCAGTGAGTGGAAGTAGAATCTGTATCCCTGGGATACAATGTTTAGGACCTATCGGTCCTGGGTAATGGACATCCAGTTTTTTGCACGCAGGGTGAGTTTTCCTCTTAGGGGTGCAAGTACTTGGGCATGGCTGGGAAGGATGAAGGACAAGTCATTGTGAATTTATTCCATAACAGGGTGGCTTACCACTCTCTGTTTTTGAGAGGGGAGCACTCCATTGTTTAGATCTCTGCGTACCCTGAGACTGTAGCCTTGGTGGTCTGTTGTCCCTAGGTTTGGGCTGAGAAGACCTGGTAGGGACTGGAAAGGACCAGTTTTTAGAATGCCAATGCCTACTGAATCTAGGTGGCTGTACCTGTAAGAAATATTTTAACAGTTTGCATAGATTTAGCTTTTTCCTCCATCTTTTTAAGAACCTCTTCTGCTTTTGTGCCAAACAAACGTTCCTGGTTTAATGGAGCATCTAGTAATTTTGCTTTGACATGGTCGGGCAAGATTTGTTCTTTCAGCCAAGCATGCCTTCTCAGTACAGACCCAATGACAGCAGCCCTGCAAGATGCTTTTAAGGCATCAAAACCACACTGCAAAGTATGTTTACTGACTTGGTTTGCAGAATGCAATAACTTGTAAATCTTTATTCTCTGCAAAATCTGGAAGCAACAACATTTTTTGTTTAATTAGTTCCATAATATGCTGCTGGTACTTCAACATGTGAAACTGGCAATTTAAAGCCCTTATGGCAAGAGTTGTAGAGGTATATACCTTCTTGCCCATCTGTCTAGAGCCCTTGAATCCCTGTCCGAAGGGGTAGGGTTTTTGGCTGTAGTAGCCTTAATACCTTTAGGTCCCTGGGAAATGGTCTCTGGATCCACAGTGGGATTCTTAAAGAGAAATTTGTGAGAGTCAGGTATCCTGTAGTACCTGTCAGGCTTTCTAGGAGCTGGTGGTAAAGTATCAGGAGTAAGACTGGATTCCATGAAAACATCATCTACAATATCCAGGACAGGGGGTATAGCTAGAGGCCTGTGCTGAGGCAAGTCTAAAAATTCTCTGAGTCTCTTCTTGGACTGTGGGTCATCCTGGCATTCCCATTGGAAATGCTCTCTTAAGGTATGCAAGATTTCACCAAAAGAAAAGTCCTCTGGAGGAGAGGCAGAGGGAATGGAATCCTCTGCATCTAAATCCTCATAGGTAGATAAGGGTATGTCCTGGTAATCAGAGGGATCAGAGTCATCGGATTCAGAGTCTATTGAATCAGAAGGGAAATCAATTCTTTGCCTTTTAGAGGGGGAAGGCTGGCTTACCCTGATTAGAGTTATAAGGTCTTCAGCCATTCTAAACATTTGTTTCTGTGGCAAGGGAGCTTGAGCATGTGCTTTGGTCGTTGGTTTTCTAGGCATAGTGCGAAGTTTGGACCTGAGAAACTCGGTCGTTTTAGTCTGAAACGAAGTAGTAGGTTTAATACGAACATCAGAAGGTCAGAATACACCCTTAGAAGCCTGTGCCTGCACAGCGGCTCCAGACCCATCCAAGGTAGAGACATCTGCAGGTTAAATAATCGAAGAAGGATCTTGCGGCATACCGGACTCCAAATGGGTATCATCAGAGGCCTGCGAATCTGTAGAAGTGGGTATTAGGGGCTGCGAAGGTGCCTCACTGAGTACTGGTGGACTGGTGACTAGCTTAACGGAAGCACCGTCGGCAGTTTTGGACCTATGCGGTCTGTTCCTGTCTTTATCCTTACATTTTTTCGAAAGATTGGTAGTCAGATGGCTTATGGAAGCCATTTCGGAACACGGAGAATGAGAGTGAAAGAATTTAGCAATAAAGATAGCCCAACAACGAATAGTTCAGGCATTAAACAAGGCACAAAACCAACAGCGAGGAACGTTGTGGTCTGGGCCTAAACAGGTGACACAGTAAGAATGAAAATCTCTGTGAGGTATTTGCTTTCCACAGGCAAGGCAATTGTTAACTTTTTCTGGCATCGGTTAGAGCAAGAAAAAAGAATCCCCAACAGGGTACTTAGCTTTAGAAGACTTCAGGTTTGAAACTCAAAAAATGAAAATTTCAGGTAGCGGCTGACCGGCACTTGCAAACTGCTTCTGCTTCGGGCTGCCGCACGGCAAGAAAAGCTGATATAATGGCATCGGCTGCATGTTTTATACCCCTGATGACCTGACATCATGGAACAGGCAACAGCATCCGATGCAGGAATCCCAAGACTCTGGTATTCGGGCTGACTGAAGGCTACCTGCAGGCAGATAACCCAAGTGTGATGACTGCAACAGTGAAACACGAAGAACATGGATAGTTACATGTTGTATGGGTTGCCTGGCATCAACATTTTTAATATATGCATGTAAGTAGGAGTAAGGTTTCTGTCCCTAGGGTCCTAGGTTGTTACTGAATGTGCTGTGGGTTGTCTCTTAGCTAAAGCCAGGATGTACTGGGCATGCCTACGTCTGCCTACAGGGACATCATCAGGGGGTTCATCCTGTGACTGTGACTATAGTGACCTAGGCACTGGTGGGGGGCTGTGTATCCCTTCCCTTTGCTTATCCTGTTGCAGCTGTTTCCACAGGATCATAATGTGTAGCATGGCAATTAATATGAACATATGTGCACATGTGTCTCAAGAGTACTGCAGGGATCCATCAGATATATCGAGGCATGGAAACCATGACTTCAGAAGCCCAAACACATGCGCTATGATGTTCCTAGTTTGTATGTGTGCCTCATAATGGTGATCTTCCTTAGGTGTGTGTGCATTTCTGATGATTGTCATCATCCACCGTTCCAGTGTGTAGCCAGTATCCCCCAGTAAATGGCTGGGTGGGATGTCCCCCCTAGCAAACATCTGGTACAGCTGTGATGTGTGCCAGATATGGGAGTTGTGATAACTGCCAGGGCTGCCAGCACACACATTCATGATAATCCCCTGGGCATTGAACATGACCTGGCAGTTGATGGAGTGGTACCCCTTGCAGTTGATGTAGATTCTACCCTCCTCACCAGGTGGTAACTTGATGTGTACATGAGTATAATCTTTTGCACCCAGTATCTCAGGGTAGTATGCTACATGGTAGAAGTGTTGCATATTGCTGGCTCCCACCTCAGAGGTGAGGGGAAAAGGAATATGCTCAGTGGTATGTGGTAGCATGGCATCCAGGAACTGGTGGAGTACCCTGGATGCTGATGCCTGTGAGACCCCCATCATTTCCCCAGTTGGTCTTTGGAATGTACCTGTAGCTAGTATCCTAAGGCCTACACATACCTTTGTTTCTACTGGGATGGGTTCCCCTATGTGGCTCTGGGTCTGAGTTGAGGGCAGCAGAGTTCAATGAGTTCTTATAGTCTGTCCCTTTCCATCCTGTAGCTCTCTACAGTTTCCAGCTCTTGTAGTACCTAGAAGGTTGCCTGGGCCTGAATACTCTTCTCCTTCTCTGTCTAGACCTACAGTCAGCAGCAGCATCATCGACTTTAGCCTCTAGCACATATTGATGTAGCAGACCTGCAGCACCCCCTTGCATCTCTCAGTTACAATTTCCAAGTCTGTACTCCAATGCTGCAGAGTATGGGGATAAAATCAGATTGCAGGGTATATGCATATTTTATAGTGGTCTGCTGTAGGTGCTGACTATGTGATTGGCTACCTATGATGCATTCCACCTGCCTAGTGTATCATTAACATTATTTAATGGCTATAGTTTAAGTTAAACAGGGGTCAGAACTAATTTATACGTCACTGGCTTTTAGATACACTCAGCACTGTGGCACGCTGTGCAAATGTACTCTCTGTAGGTAAACAAAGCTTAGCATTTAGTGTTCACACAAATCATACTTCAACACTCATCATAGCGGTGCACTGCAGAAACAAGTGCCCTTTAGCTAAACAAAGCTTAGAAGTTAGTGCACACACTCCCTCTGAATGGACACACTCAGCATGGTGGCGTGCCACACAAACAGGCACAGCTAAGTTGAAATAAGCTTAGAAGTCATTGGACACACCCTCCGCTGATGTCAGCTGCCTCCTCAGTAAACACCAACATGGTTATCTGCCTACATGAAGGGGATATGTGGACACAGTTACCTCTTTATGCTATTCAGTAACTCCACCCCATTTGCATAGGCATCTGTAGTCACAGCCTGGAAGCTACACACTTCATAGCCCTACCACATTAGCAACGGCACCAATGTACCATAGCAGACATTCCACACAAGGTCCTGTAATACATTTCTGTCACATAACATTAATTTTGTTTTTTGCATTTTTTTAAAGCATGTTTGCACACTGCAGTACACTGTGCAAACATGCCCAGATTATCAAAAAAATAAAATTAATTTAACTTATTTCCTTTAATTTTTCAGACACACATGAGGACAGTTTTGCTCATATCTGTATAAGGTATGCCATTTCTGTCCATATATCTACATTTTTACAGCCCCTTTTGTCTGTCTACACTCCTGTATACATAATTTTTCCATGTACACTACAGACACTGACACAGGGTCTGAAGAGCTGCCTATCTGCTTGGTGGATTGCTCTACCTGACTCATTTGCATGAGATTCACCTGGTTATGAGGTGATTTGCATGTCCCAGAACTTCCCGTGTTGGCGCATGCATGAGTGCTGCTCAGCAGTGTTTACTGTATCTAAAACCTGCTTATTTTCATGTAAGCAGCACAGCGTGATGCCTGCATGGTTAAAAACACCATGTAGGCTTTGTTCAGTTCCCCCCTTAGTCATATTTAATAGTTGTCCCACTCTCCTCTCTTTGAAAAGTATTAAGTAAATGTATGCACCAACAGCTCTTTCAGTACATCACTAACACCAGCATTATTTTCTGTATCCAGGCTGGATCAGACATTTTTTCAGTATTAACACTGCCTTGTTGTATTTGGTAGAATTGAGGCGATGCCTGTTAGATGACAGACATATTGGTGTCATTTTCTTGGCTCTCTCTCAAGCTTTTGACACTGTCTGCCATGCTATGCTTCTGGAGATTTTGAGCAATCTTAGTGTCATCCTTAATGTCACCAGATGATTCACAAATTTCCTGACCAAATGGACAGAGGTGTTAAGGTATAAAGGAGGTGTTGGCCTATGTGTATGAATACGTCAAGGATCTGTGCTTGTCCTTCTTGTCCTTACTATGCATGCAAATACGACATGGCACCAAGTATTGTGGAAGTGATAAGCTAATACAGCATGAACAATTCTTCAAAAAATAAATGAATGTTGTTTGTGCCTTAATCCTAGCATAACTTTATTTGCTCGAACGTTTGATGCTACAGTTTTCAATTTAACACTAACTGAAGTAAAAGCAGATGAATGTTTGTCAGCTGAGTCACTGATGACCTGTTACAATTTAATCTCCAGGTAAAAAGCCTTAGGAATAAAGTGAAGGAGAGCTTTGCACGGTATATAAAGCCACAGCATTCACTCTTGTGTTGCCAATATTTATAAACTTCTTATGCTGTTTCCCTTTCCAGTCCCATCTTCAGGTTATTCTTTTTTCTCCTTCGCTCCCATACACTGACATCTCTGTCAGACGTGTGCATGTTTGTGATAAGTATCCTCAGTCATGTCTATATACCTTGTCAAACCACAATACTTAACTTTTACTTAGTAACTTTTGCATTAGGTATCCCCTCATTTTGTCTTACTGCCATCTCATTTATTACCTGCATTATACATTGTAGCTTTGTTTAACACTTTACGATATGCATTTTTCTAATTTATTTATTAGCCTTGGAAATTCATATTTTAGTTATCACTGCATATTACATTATCTCCTCATATATAATTTGCATTGTAGGTTTATTATCTGTTACTTCTAAAGAGTTTTTCAGCAAGGCTATATTGAAAATGGAACTTCCCTTGTGAGCATTCTCTGTTAACAAGTGTTTAAAACAAACATCAAACAAACACAATAGAGCTGCTGCTGATTTAGTTAATATTTGTTACCTTAGAGATGCTAGCTACATGACTTACTACAGTCTCAATGACACTGGACATCTAGTGATTCAGAGAGCAGGAGAAAGTGGCCATATATGTAGTACTAATCACCTAATATTGTGTCAACTATCCTGGAGGAATGAACATAGTTCAGACTGCAGAAGACAGAGCTGAGGATACAACTGCTATGCATCTCTGAAGATGAACATACACACTGCTGGCATGTATGTGTGCATACTGACACACACACAGACACGCAGACACGCAGACACACACACACACACACACACACACACACACACACACGCAGACACACACACACACACACACACACACACACACACACACACACACACACACACACACACACACACACACACACACACACACACACACACACACACACACACACACACACACATGCACAGAGACACACCTGAGATTGCACTGCAGGCCCTGCTTTGGTGATACACCCATTATGTACCATAAGGAGGTGCTCAGGAGCATGCATAATCTCTAAAATCCTCTGCTCGCTCCTCTGGCATGAAGGGATAAAGCCCTAGCTGCAATGCAGTCAAGCCACGTTCAGTTAGTGGCATGGGAGCTGAAGTAAATGGGGGGAGTGAGAAGGAGTGGCACATGGAAGGGGGAAGGTGGCTTGGTGCCACTTGGGTGATACATAGCAGGAGCTGTGAGTGGTGTAGCATGTTGAGTCCAGACGAGAGGGATGTGTTGTCATGGCATAACAGTACAGGTTAAGGGGGTTGCTACTTGGAGAAACTCAAGTACTCCTCCTTGCACTGGCAGCAAAAGTGTCCACATCCCTCAAAAGCTTCTGAGGGGGCATTAGGAGCCCCTGGGGTGGGATGGGGGGCCCTGAAACTGATGTCTGCCTGGATGACTGATCTGTGGCCAGCTCGTACCTCATGAGGAAACAAATGGACCAGAGATGGCTCAAGCCTCATTGAGGAGCAAATTGGCTAAATTCATCATGGAAAGATGGCTGATGGTCAGCAGGCAGCATGGATTAAAAATCTCCAAAAACCTCCTAACCCTCACCAAATGAATGTCATGATCCCAGAGCCTCACCTCCTTGTGTGTCCTATGAGACTGGCAAAAGGAGGAAATAAAAGTCACAATACATGATAATACTTTGATGGTTAGGGTACACAGGGCCTAAAATACATACAAAAAAATAGTTTTGGAAGTTAACAAAGTCAAGTCATGTATTATTCTGTCTCTAAAATTAAGAGGCTGTACTTTGATACATTTATTCTAGACATCAAAAATACTAAAGAATGACTTTAAATACAGAAATACTCTGTAAATTATTATTTTTTATTTACAATCATCATATAGACTCCTCTTGTTCTCACATTTTTCTGCTGTTGGTATCTTTAATGTAATGGAGTCACTTCAGCATAGGTACAGTAAATGCCTGCCACAAACTCCTGCACATAATCAAAAGATTGTTTAAAACTGAGAATTTTCTAGCATTGAATAAGCAACATTTCCACAGTATATGGGGTGGCTAAACATGACCAAATACCACAGTGAAAACAGTTCTGAACTTACAATATACTTATTCCACATTATCATCATGGAACTCATAAACAAAGACATTGGTAACCTCCAAACTCTGGATCCCACCCAGTTTGGGTTTGTGAAAGGCAGGTCATGCCTTCTGAACCTGATCGACTTCTTTGAGGCAGTCACCAAAGCCGTAGACAAGGGTAAGGTGGTTCACATAGCCTACCTTGACCTCGCCAAGGCTTTTGACACCATCCCCATTCTGGAATTATAGCTAAACTCACTAAACTAGGTATAAATCCCTACATCACAAGATGGGTTGCCAACTGGCTCACTCACAGAACTCACACTGTAAAAGTTGCAGACTCCAAATCTGACTTCAAACAAGTGACAACTGGAGTACCACAGCGTTCAGTCCTGGGATCTCTCCTGTTTGGCATCTACTTCTCTGAAGTGCAGGCTAACACAGAAGGCCTCTGGCTAAGGCAGTTTGCAGATAACTGCAAACTAGGAGCCATAGTCGAGTCCCCAAATGATGTGGACATCCTACAGAAGGTCCTCACTGAGACAGATGGCTGGTGTCAGAGGCATGGCCTCATGCTCAATGCCAAAAAGTGCATTGTCATCCCCTTTGGTAAAAACTCTGTACCCATGAACTACCACATAAACAGCAGTCTACTTAATGCCGAATGTGTGATAAAAGACCTTGAGACCCAGGTGGACACTAGTCTCTCCTTTGATAATCACATCTCCACAGTAGTCAGGAAATCCTTTTATATGGCACACCTCATCACAAAAGGGTTCTCATCCAGAAAAAAGAGGTCATTGTTCCCCTCTACTCAGCACTCATTAGACCCATTATAGAGTACAATGCCCCTTTTGGAATGTACCTCACAAGACATCTGCAGCAGCTGGAAAGGCCACAGAAGCACCCCAAAAAGAAAATTACTGGCCTCAAACAGATGCCCTACACTGATCACAGATGCCCTACACTGACTGTCTCAAAAAACTCTAGCTTTACTCTGTAGCATATCGCCTACTCTGAGGAGATCTCTGCCTAACATATAAAGCTATATTAAACCCAGAGCTGTTGGACATGCTACACCTAAAGAAATCCCAATCTCTCCGAGCTACATGCTCTAGCGACCTAAACTTTGTCACCACAATAAACAGGACATGCTGGCGGGATAAATTCCTGTCCCAGAGACTTCCTATACTCTGGAACCAGCTACCCATCTATGTCAAGCAAAGCTCCTCATTAGCACTCTTCAAGAAAAATCTTGATGAGTGGTTGGGAAATAGGAAATACACCCCAGGGATCACTTCTGTGTCTCTGCTGGACAGTGGCACAGGAAAATAACTTTCTTGGGTGGCGTAAGCCAGGGAACCTTGTTGGCTAGGCTTACTTAGGCCCTTGGGCCAATAGCCTAGTACCTAATTATGAACAAGTACACATTTCTGACAGCATCCAGTAACATGGATGTGGCCAACCAAAATGTCAACAAATTACATGAAAAATACAGAGGAAAAACATGGACACTCCGTTTCAAAATGCAAGCATATATTTAACAATATGCAGTCACCTCAATGACCATATGCTACTTTATGGGTTTTGGTACGGACATTTCATAGGGAATTTGATCAATATTATACAAATACAGGATTATTTTGAATGTAGTATCAATATTTTATAACTGACAATAAATAACATTTAAAATTGTGATTATGATTTCCCTGCAAAAGTTAACATTATGCAGTATAATAAAATACTGAGGCAACTGTCTCCATGAATGAGGTGAATGTGGGGATGTGCTCCTTACCAAGTTTATATTAAACAGTTTAATAGACATGGCCTTTTTCTGAATAAAGAAAACAATGAACATTGTAATGCTCACTGCTACCTCACTGAGAAACAAACAATTGAAGATTATCAGTCTAGAGAGAAATAATGTTCACTTGCATAACAATAATGCAAATATCTCTTACAACTGGCAGCAGCAACTACAGGGTAGGCTGTTATTCTCAACTCTTTTTATATCTGTTACTTTCTGGAATGTATCAGTCCTAAATATTTCAACACAGGACAAAATGTACATTTTTGGTAATGTATAAATTACAGCAAGAGGAGAGTTGTTGCGGGTTGTAACACATGATGGGTCTGAGCATAGGATCCTTTTAGTTACTGTTCTCCTGATGGACAGTGTCTCATGCTGTGATGTGGGGTATCTCTAGTTTTGAAACTGTGACTTTGCTTTGCTTCCCCTTGTTCTTGCACCTACTTGCCTGAAACCACAGCTTTCTTCCCTTTTCCCCATCTGCGAAGATATCTTATCCTTGTGTGTTTGTGTCTTGTTTGTCTTCAGAACGAAACTTATTACTGGACTAGTTTTTCAGAGTTAACTGAATCGTCTGCATTTGTATTATCAGTGTGTTTTCCACATTCTGAGAAACATTGTATTTTGTTTCTACTTATTCTTGTCCTATCTGCACAATAACTATGGTAACTGTAATGCATGATAGAGGCTGATTCACACAGTAACTTAGGAAGTGATGTGTGTATGCTTTTCATTTTATGCTATGAGATGCTGTAGAATAGATTTTATGAAAAGTGTGTCTCAGCTATACTCACAGGTAGCAGAATAAAGACTTCTCAGTTTTACTGCCTTTCTATATTCCTTTAACAGAAATGTTTCATGATGTGACTGTGCTGCCCATTATCCAAACGAAAAAGCAGTAGAGGGCAGATCCTGCAGTATATTGTAGTAACACTACACAGTGACCAATGTGACTATACATTACATAACAATAGATGTAAAAAACATTAATCCAGCCACTGGGGATGCACAAGCCAGTGCATTTCTTCGTGCTGGCCCCAAGCGCGGATAAATGGGGAGGGTTACATCAGGAAGGGCATCCGGTGTAAAACCTCTGCCAAATAACATATGCGGACAACAATACAGATTTCCATACTGGATTGGTCGAGGCCCGGGTTAACAATGACTGCCACCAGTACTGTTAGCCAACAGGGTGCTGGCAGAAATTGGGCTACTGTTGGCCGAATGAGAAGAAGAGGGGGCAGGCATGCCTGAAAGCAGAAAGAGAGGAGGAAGGTTAGGAGTGTAGTAGAGTAGTGAGGGTAGGAACTTTGAATGTTGGCAGTATGACTGGTATAGGGAGAGAGCTAGCTGATATGATGGAGAGAAGGAAGGTTGATGTATTGTGTGTGCAAGAGACCAGATGGAAGGGAAGTAAGGCGAAGTGCATAGAAGGCGGGTTCAAATTGTTCTATCATGGTGTGAAAGGGAGGAGAAATGGGGTAGGGGTTATTCTGAAGGAACAGTATGCCAAGAGTGGTTTGGAGCTGAAAAGAGTGTCGGATAGAGTGATGTTTATGAAGCTGGAAATTGATGGTGTAATGATGAATGTTGTTAATGCATACTTGCATGCAAGTTGGGTGTGTGATGGATGAGAAAGAAAAATTTTGGAATGACTTGTTTGAAGTGGTGGGGAGTGTACCCAAGGGTGAGAGACTGGTGACTGAAGCGGATTTCAATGGGCATGTTGGTGAAAGGAACAGAGGGGGTGAGGAAGTGATGGGTAGGTATGGTGTTAAGGAGAGGAATGCAGAAGATCAGATGGTAGTGGATTTTCTGAAAAGGATGGACATGGCTGTGGTGAATACATATTTTAAGAAGAGGGAGGAGCATAGGGTGGGATACAAGAGTGGAGGAAGATACACACAATGGATTATATCCTATGCAGGAGGGCCAGTGTGAAGGAGATTGGAGACTGTAAAATGGTGACAGGGGAAAGTGTAGTTAGACAACATAGAATGGTAGTCTGTAGGATGGCACTGGTGATCAAGAAGAGGAGGACAAGTGTGAGAGCAGTGCCAAGGATCAAATGTTGGAAATTGAAAAAGGGTGACTGTGAGGTGGAGTTCTGGAAAGAGTTAAAACAGGCACTGGGGGGCAGTGAAGCGCTACCGAATAGCTGGGTAACTACAGCATAGATGTTAAGGGAGACAGCTAGAAAGGTGCTTGGTGTGACATCTGGACAGTGGAAGAAGGACAAGGAGACCTGGTGGTGGAATGAGGAAGTACAGGAGAATATACAGAGGAAGAGGCTGGCGAAGAAGAAGTGGGATTGTCAGAGAGATGAAGAAAGTAGACAGGAGTATAAGGAGATGAGGTGCATGGCAAAGAGAGAGGTGGCAAAGGCTAAGGATAAGGCATATGGAGAGTTATATGAAAGGTTGCACACTAAGGAGGGAGAAAAGGACCTGTACCGATTGGCTAGACAGAGGGACCGAGCTAGGAAAGATGTGCAGCAGGTAAGGGTGATAAAGGATTGTGAGGGGAAACATACTCACAAGCGAGGAGAGTGTATTGAGCAGATGGAAAGAGTACTTTGAGGGGCTGATGAATGAAGAGAATGAGAGAGAGAGAAGGTTGGATGATGTGGGGATAGTGAATCAGGAATTGAAACAGATTAGCAAGGAGGAAGTACGGACAGCTATGAAGAGGATGAAGAATGGAAAGGCTGTTGGTCCAGTTGACATACCAGTGGAAGCATGGAGGTGCTTAGGCGAAATGGCAGTGGAGTTTTTAACCAGATTGTTTAATGAAATCTTGGAAAGTCAGAGGATGCCTGAGAAGTGGAGAAAAAGTGTTTTGGTACCTATTTTTAAGAATAAGGGTGATGTGCAGAGCTGTAGTAACTACAGAGGGATAAAAATGATCTGTCACAGCTTGAAGTTATTGGAAAGAGTAGTGGAAGCTAGGTTAAGAAGGGAGGTGATGATTAGTGATTAGCAGTATGGTTTCATGCCAGGAAAGAGCACTACAGATGCGATGTTTGCTCTGAGAGTGTTGATGGAGAAATATAGAGAAGGTCAGAAGGAGGTGCATTGTGTCTTTGTGGACTTGGAGAAAGCATATGATAGGGTGATTAGAGATGAGTTGTGGTATTACATGAGGAAGTTGGGAGTGGCAGAGAAGTATGTAAGAGTGGTACAGGATATGTACAAGGGTAGTGTGACAGCGGTGAGATCTGCAGTGGGAGTGACAGATGTGTTTAAGGTGGAGGTGGGATTACATCAAAGATCAGCTCTGAGCCCTTTCTCACTTGCAATGGTGATGGACAGGTTGACAGATGAGATCAGACAGGAGGCCCCATGGACTATGATGTTTGACATTGACATTGTGATCTGTAGTGAGTAGGGACCAGGTTGAGGAGACCCTGAAGAGGTGGAGATATGCTCTAGAGAGGAGAGGAATGAAGGACAGCAGGAATAAGACAGAATATATGTGTGTGAATGAGAGGGAGGATAGATGAATGGTGAGGATGCAGGGAGTAGAGTTGGTGAAGGTGGATGAGTTTAAGTAATTGGGATCAACAGTTCAGAGTAATGGTGAGTGTGGAAGAGAGGTGAAGAAGAGAGTACAGGCAGGGTGGAATGGGTGGAGAAGAGTGTCAGGAGTGATTTGTGACAGACGAGTACCAGTAAGAGTGAAAGGGAAGGTCTGCAAGAGGGTAGTGAGACCAGCTATGTTGTATGGGTTGGAGACACTGGCATTGACAAAAAGGCAGGCGTCAGAGCTGGAAGTAGCAGAGTTAAAGATGTTAAGATTTGCACAGGGTGTGACGAGGGTGGACAGGATTAGGAATAAGTATATTAGAGGGTCAGCTCAGGTTGGACAGTTTGGAGACAAAGTCAGAGAGGCGAGATATCGTTGGTTTGGACATGTGCTGAGGAGGGATGCTGGGTATATTGGGAAAAGGATGCTAAGGATGGAGCCAGTAAGAAGAAAAGAGGAAGGCCTAAGATAGGTTTATGGATGTGGTGAGAGAGGACATGCAGGCGGTTGGTGTGACAGATCAAGATGCAGAGGACAGGAAGAAATAGAAACAGATGATCCACTGTGGCGACCCCTAACGGGAACAGCCGAAAGAGAAGAAGAAGAAGAGATGTAAAAACCATTGTGGATCTCAGTGTAAATAACAGCAATATTACTTTCACCTTCTTATGGTAACTCACGCTTCCTCTTCCTTATTACTATTTACTAAATGATTGGCTTGTAAAATCATTATTATATATAAAATAATGGTTTCCAATTACCCTTATTTGTGTCAAATCATATTGACCTTTTTTATATATTGCCTGTTACAGCAACTCTCACACTGAAGCAACATGTTGTTCTCATGCATGCAAACCAGCACATGCAAGCATGCACACACGCATGCACACACACACACACACACACACACACACACACACACACACACACACACACACACACACACACACACAAAATGATAAATGTAAACTGTGGGGGCTGTTTGTGTGATAAATTAAATATCTTCTGCAGTAATATTTTTTTGTGTCTGACTTCTTCATTCACCATGAAACCTGTTCCCCTATTCTCTAAACCTATAGTAAAATATATATTAGCTATTGAATCTGGTCCGCTATTTAAACAACACACTGAATGAACATCAGATCAAAGAGTTTAGCAATCAAGAAGATGCTCCCTAGGATTTGTTAACAAACCTGTAGGTGCTGTGCTATGCCTACATGATGTAAGCATGTTAGTGTGATGAGCAGCAATGTTAACTGAATATGCATACTAATCATTGCAAGCACATTTTTGTGGGCAGCATTAGTGTTTATGGTCATGGAAAGGTGCTTGCAAGTATAAGCACAGAATGTAAACAAAATGGCTTGCCTATAGGCAAACCCAATATAGAAGCATGTGCTATAGCCCAGAAATACTAAGGGCAAGTACAGTGAAAGAATTCCGAAGGAGGGGAAGTGAATTGGTACACTACATTGTGTTTTAACAAATAATTACTTTTGAAGGGAAATGTTTAAAGTGTACTCATATCCTGCAGACAAATGTGATGAAAGTATATAAGAAGCATTTCTGACATAAATCCTGCAATGTAAATTGGAACATTTCTCCCTGGGCCTCCGCTGAAAACAGGCTCTGTGGAACCTAGTCGGACATTCCCGGTCAACAAATGTTAAATAAATAAAAATAAATAAATCTAATGATAATAACAATTCTGTGGTTATGCACATAAATAAAAATGGACATGCTTATAAAGGATGTGCTAGCGATATTAAGCTGCAGTGTAACAAAGGGGAGCAAAAATGTGATACATATATGTTAATTAATGCTGACATAAAATAATAATTAGCAAGGACAGAAGACACTTTATTGGGTGAATGAATAGAATGCAGTTATTGCTTATGAGATGTATACAGCGAATTTATGTGTGCAACTTGACAACAATGCTGCATTTTCCACCTCA
Organism: Protopterus annectens; assembly: GCF_019279795.1. Classification (NCBI taxonomy): domain Eukaryota; kingdom Metazoa; phylum Chordata; order Ceratodontiformes; family Protopteridae; genus Protopterus; species Protopterus annectens. Next base: position 1,506,400,865 of record NC_056746.1, on the reverse strand, counting down.
GCATGTATACACAAGAACACAAGGACCTTACAACTGTAATGTCAGGTAAATCAGAAATGGACATGTTTTTGTAAAGAAATGACAGTAGTACCCATAGGAAAGGGGTTGATCACCTGTGAGCATTTAATAGACAAGCAAGTGTTGTATAGTTGTGTAAATGCTAAATACTAGTCTAATAAAAGACAATATACAAAAGTGACAAATGACAAGACAGCAGATGACATGTTATCAATCCAGTTTTGCCATTGCTGATTTGCCAACATCTCTGACATTGTAATACTGGGCATGCTCGCACAGAATTACAGGGAACAGCAACATATAAATTCAACAGCATCACAATAGGTGGTGTAATAACAGAGGACCACTCACAGTTTCTGATAGTCTGGCAGTATGTTATACAGCAAAAAAGTTACATAGAATCTCTCGTCTGCCATTAAACTGAGTGCAACAAAAACAATTACAGCATTAAATAGCAACTTGATGTATACATCTCATACGCAATAACTGCATTCTATTCATTCACCCCATAAAGTGTCTTCTGTCCCTGCTAATTATTATTTTATGTCAGCAATAATATTAATTAGCAAGCTCGGATGCTCATAAGCATTGTACTTATTATACAGCAGGAACTTCTTATTGTAACAATTGTTAATGTCTGTTATGTACTTCACAGATAAAGATTCTAGTTGTCTACTGATGTACTATGTTCTTCATCTGTAACTATGTTTGTAATTAATTGCTATGTTAATTAAATTGTTAATCGCTATGTAAATCCAATGTAACTACTGTCTGTTTATTTGAACTGTGGAGCTTTTCTCCCTGGGCCTCAGCTGAAAATGGACCTACGTCCAGTCGGACACGCCCGGTCAACAAATGTAAATAAATAAATACATGTCTGGATGAAGGCATGTTATACAGAACATTATTATTGTGAATAGGTAACGCATATCAGCAATGAATGACATAAACATTCACATCATGTCATTTTTGAATACATGCCAGAACATAAATCAGAGTAATGTATAGCAATCATGGTTGCCACAGAAATATGCATATCAGTCATGTCATGAACACCCTTAAAGGGGCTTACAGCACTTTCCTGTCATATCATAAATGACCCGATATAGGAAAAGGCCTGAAAAAACTGGCCCTTTGAGTTTACAGAAAATATTGTCTGTGTGTATGCCACTGTTGTCTGCCAGACAGATTTTACCAGATACAAACCCAATTATTATACAAGGCTCTCTCTAGATCCAGTATGTGCCACATCAGATAACAATGGACTTTATCATAAATAAACAATTTGAATGTGTCCATTAAAATAGAAGGTATGAATATAATATAATTGGATTTATTCACAATGCTGGAAAGGAGCTACATGTTACTGTTTACCTTACTGTGAGCATTACAATATAACTGCTTCTTTGACAGGGCACACATTTTCCCAGAACTGAATCACAGTCTGTCTGTGTGGGTATGCTGTACCAGCCAGTACTCAATACACGTACCATAGGAGTTGTCATAGCATGACATGCCCAGCATAAACATTTCATTAGCATGCAATCACAACCTGGGGTGAGATATCATTGTCCATAATAAAAATGGATATAAGTATATTGAAACAATGGTGTTTATGTAATGTCAGAACATACGTGTAGTGTTGCCCCTGCCAAAAATTGAACAGCAAGCCATGGGACTGTACTGACTAATGACATCTGGTTGAACCACATGCACCACAGTGGAAGTCTTAACATAACTGTGACACTCCACCTTTGCTAACTTATTACATCAAATGCATGTGTGGTAAACAGTCTCTGAGATAAAAGGTATGGTGTTGGCCTCGGCTTTGTATAAGAACAGTACCTCGCAGGATGTGCAGTAACAAGTCCCATCCAAACCCCGCCCACCATCCAACAATCGGTGACGGTTTTGACTATGGAATTAATATTCATACTGATGGCGTCATGTGTTTTTAAGTGCAAAAAGAATACACTGCTTTATAAGAACAGACACAGTTGGTGGTAATTATAAAAACACTGAGGGCCATTTACCCTTATATTTTTTTTATTTATTTTAATTTATCTAGGAATTTAAATGAACAACTGAAGGGTTACATGGCCCTCGGCATTTTTATAATTACCAACAACTATGTCTGCTCTTATAAAGCAGTGTATTTCTTTTGCACTTAAAAATGCATTAACAGCCAGTCTGAAGCAGTTTCAGTGAGGTAATAAACACAAAAAAATAAAAAGTAATCCACAAAGCCTTGAATTACTAAAGTGAAGCTTTAACATGCGACTCTGTGTGTGTCAGCGATTACGCCATGTGCATAGCAGTAAATGAAAATTTATTGTTACACTAACATAACATTTGTGGTATGCATTGCAGATGAAATGGCTGAGATACATTGTGTATTAATAATCAATCATTTCTCCCACTTTATGCACTTGGTATGCATGATGTCACAGTGAAATCTGCATGGCTGTCAATCATCTGTCATTTGCATACTGTCATGCCTAGTTTATCTATCAAAGAAACCACGCCCACTTCTGCACAGACTGGCCTGCGAGGTACTGTACTAATACAAAGCTGAGGCCTTGCCCACTTTTAATGGACACATTATAACTGTGGTGGATGCCACCCATGCATAACAGTATAAGGTTCAACAATGCTAACAGGCCCTGAATGTGGATGCTGAACACATAAGCATTTTACAACAGAAAATACTTGATATTGTACAGCATGAATGCACCATGGTAGATGTGTCACTACAATTGTGAGATATGTCAGTATTTGAAGGCATTACATCATGTTATTGCTGCAAGGGATCTGTGTGCCTGAATTTGCTTTAGTAGGTCAAAAACAGACAGCATGTTGTCTCATTCCCTCATGCCAGAGGATAACTCTTCCTACATATGTTATGTAAGGAAAATGTAATCACGTTATCATTACTCTGAATAAAAGCATTTCTATTTAACAAATTGTCCTAGATTTTAGTAAGAGGACTCAACATCTATATGTTTACAAAGCAAATGCGATTGGCAACAGTGTTCGTGACACGGACAGTCTCAACTAGACTGACACAATGTACTCTGAGCAATAATGGATGGATTTGAGCTAACTACCAAAGAACACAAGCTAAACATTAGTGCATGGATTGAAAGCCCCACACGACATGTTAAAGTACAACCGAGACAGTGCACAGTTAAATCCAGCGCTTATCTAACAATCCTGTATTGGTTTGTGACTGGCTGTGCAGTACCTTGGTAAGAGAAGTTTTTATCACTGTTTGTAGGAAGGAATGGATAGTTTGTAGGCAAGATTTGCTTTGATTTATATTTTGTTGTTTTACCTTTAATTTTCAGTGTTAGATAGGTTTTAGAAAGTCAAACTCTATAACCACCCAAGGGACCTAGTTAGCTATAAATTCACACAGGCTGCAGAGAGAACAATTCATAACTTATCTAAACAATCCTGTCTTGGTTTGTGATTTATTGATTTTTACTGATAAAAAGAGGTGCAACAGTGAGTGATGCAAAAAAATTCCAGGTTTTGTGTGACTTTCACAACTTATATGGTCAAAGAAGCAACTTTATTGTACTTAATATTTAGCTGTATATTGTTTCTGTGATTTTCTTCTCATAGAAGTTGACTGACATTCTCCTTGTATTATCTAGTCACTGATTTTGGTTATTCTTTTCTTTTGGAATGTTTTATTCTTTTGCAGCTGAATATGGATTCCTTAAATGAGTATGCCATTCATGATTTGCTAGAGCACAAATATCTTGTACAGTGTAATAAATGTTATGTATATTTAAAGGTGACACCTGATAACATTGGTGATCTGTGTTCCTCGTGTGGATGATTTCCTTACCATTATTACTAGTACATCTAGACTTACTGATGATGACTGCATTTGTGCAATTGTAATGGCCTGGAGAACTGTTGTTACAGATGTGAATGGACAGATGAAATAGTAATGTAAGGCAAAGAATAAATAGAACATATTTAGGAAAGGATGTGTTCCTACCTTTTAACTTCTTAGTAAAAAATTCTGGACAAAGCCAAATATAATGGGGGGGGGGGGGGGGGCAAAAATGGAGACAGATTTTAAGTATTCATAAAAATGGAAAGTTGCTAGAATAATGGGTTTTGTGCTAATATGTAATTTCTAAATAATATAAAGTCTAAAACTCAAATGTCTGTCATTATTTAGTGACTTCAGTCCTCAGTGATTTTCAAGAAACCCACAAATTTTATAAGGAACAGACCAAAAAATATGAGGCAAAAATCTAGACATTCTGAGAAAATGTGTGCGGGTTGAGAGGTATGGATGTGTCTGTTATCTGTAAAGATCACTCAACCCCTATGAAACAAGACAATGCCACTGACAACTTTGAAATTCTGGATGCAAGTATTCAGCAATGTGAGGATTCAGAGAATATTGAAGGAAATAAAAAAGAAAGATAGGAAGAATTTCAAAACAGATAACAAGGAAGAATGGAGCAGACAGCGCAGAGTTGCAGCGGTAGCATTGTTGCCTCACAGCAAGAGGTTCTCCAGTTCAATTCTTGGCTGAGGTGCTTCTGTGTAGAGTCTGCATGTCCTCCCTGCATTTGTGTGGATTTCCTCCGGGTTCTCTGGTTTCCTCCCACATAGGTTCATAGGTAGGTACTAGGCTATCAGCCCAAGGGCCTAAGTAAGCCTAGCCAACAAGGTTCCCTGGGTTACGCCACCCAAGAAAGTTAATTTCCTGTGCTCCTGTCGAGCAGAGCCAAAGAAGTGATCCCTGGGGTGTATTTCTTATTTCCCATCCACTCATCAAGATTTTTCTTGAAGAGTGCTAATGAGGAACTTTGCTTGACATAGATGGGTAGCTTGTTCCAGAGTATAGGAAATCTCTGGGACAGGAATCTGTCCCTCCAGCATGTCCTGTTTATTGTGGTGACAAGATTAAGGTCCCTAGAGCGTGTAGATCGGAGAGATTGGGATTTCTTTAGGTGTAGCATGTTCAACAGCTCTGGGTTTGACATAGCTTTATATGTTAGGCAGAGATCACCTCGGAGTAGACGATATGCTGCAGAGTAAAGCTGGAGTTTTCTGAGATGGTCAGTGTAGGGCATCTGTTTGAGGTCAGTAATCCTCTTTGTGAGGTACTTATGTGGCCTTTCTAGCTGCTGCAGATGTCTTGTGAGGTACATTCAAAAAGGGGCATTGTACTCTATAATGGGTAAAATGAGTGCCAAGTAGAGGGGAACAATGACCTCTTTTTTCCTGGATGAGAACCCTTTTCTGATGAGTTGTGCCACATAGAAGGATTTCCTTACTACTGCGGCGATGTGATTATGAAAGGAGAGACTACTGTCCACCTGGGTCCCAAGGTCTCATCACACATTCTGCGTTAAGTAGACTGTCATTTATGTGGTAGTGCTTGGGTACAGAGTTTTTATCAAAGGGGATGACAATGCACTTTTTGGCACTGAGCTTGAGGCCATGCCTCTGACACCAGGCATCTGTCTCAGTCAGGCCCTTCTGTAGGATGTCCACATAATTTGGGGACTCGACTATGGCTCCTAGTTTGCAGTCATCTGTGAACTTCATTAGCCAGAGGCCTTCTGTGTTAGTCTGCACTTCAGAGAAGTAGATACCAAACAGGAGAGGTCCCAGGACTGAACCCTGTGGTTCTCTACTTGTCAGTGGCTTGAAGTCAGATTTGGAGTCTGCAACTTTTACAGTGTGGGTTCTGTCAGTGAGCCAGTTGGCAACTCATAGGGATTTATGCCTAGTTTAGTGAGTTTAGCTATAATTCCAGAATGGGGGATGGTGTTGAAAGCCTTGGCGAGGTCAAGATAGGCTGTGTGAACCACCTTACCCTCGTCTACGGCTTTGGTGACTGTCTCAAAGAAGTCGATCAGGTTCAGAAGGCATGATCTGCTTTTCACAAACCTGAACTGGGTGGGGTCAAGAGTTTGGAGGTTACCAATGTCTTTGTTTATGAGTTCCATGATGATACATTCCATGGCCTTGCAGACCAGGCTCGTCAGGCTAATAGGGCAATAGTTCCAAGGATCAGTGGTGGCTCCCCCTTTGTGGAGTGGGATAACTGTTGCTGTGCACCATTCAGTGGGCACAAAGCCTAACATGAGACTATGATTGAACCTGGTGCTTAGGTGGGCAGCCAGTTCATTCTGAAGTTCATGTAAAATGCAGCCTGGGATGTAGTCCGGTCCCATGGATGCTGTGTTTTTGGTTTTAGAGAGTGCAGCTTTTACCTGCATAGATGTGATTACAGGGACTCTGCATTCTTCCGGTACAGATATGGGCCCTTTAGGGGGTGAGAGGGGGGTAAAGTTAGCACTGAACCTATCTGCCAGGATGTTGGCAATATCAGTTGGTTCTGTAATTTTCGTGCCGTTGTGCTGTAACTCAGAGCATATTTGGGTGCTGCCATTGAGATTCTTGACATAGTTATAGAATGCTTTGTGGTTGCCCTTAGAATCAGTGGTGATTTTGTTTTTGTAGCTAGCTTTGCAGGCTCTTATAAGAAATCTCACCTTCTTACTGAGGCTGACCAGGGAGCTCCTCCACTCATGGGATGTTACTCTCTTTTGCAAAAGTTTATTCCTTCTTTTGTAGAGTTTATTTATGACAGGGGACCACCAGATTGTCTTCCTTTTTTGGAGGATAGTGTCTTGGTTCTGTTTGGGATAGCACGATCTATGCACTCGTGTAAGTGCTTATAGAGTGCATTTGTGTAGGATTCAGCAGTCGTAACTGTATTGTCCATCTGCATGGGTGTCATGAAGTTCACCACGTCTGTCTTAAGAAGCATGAAGTTGGATTTGGAGAAATTTTTTACCATGGTTTCCTTAATGGTGGATGGGGGCGGGATGCAAATATCTAAGATGATTAGCTTATGGTCGGATCTGACCAACGAGAAGTTGACTTCAGGTGTGGAACACAGGTCACTCATGTTGGTAATGACTAGATCTAGGTTATTGTTGCCTCTGGTAGGGGTGTGGATAAGTTGATCCAGGGCACTGGAATTTATGAATTCCAGAAAGCGTTGAGCGAAGGCGTTGGTACATGACTAGTTTTCCCAGTTAATGGTGGGGTAGTTGAAATCGCCAATTATTAGGGTGTTTGGTTGAACCCTAATATTTTTCAATACATCAAGAAAAGAGAAGTGGGAATCCTGGGGCACGGTGGGGGATCTGTAGCAAGCTACAATTTGGATTGCAGCTTTGCCCAGAGTTAGTTGCACTTGGATAACCTCGGATGCATTATGCTGTGCAACTAGCCTGGAGGTGTGGATATCCTTAATGAATATGGACACACCTCTGTCTTTGGTGTTCTGGTCCAGGTTAGATGGGCAAAAAGTGTGGTATGAGTCATAGCCTGGTAATACAGAGGTGCTCTCTAGAGCCTTGAACCAGGTCTCAGTCACTGCACAGATATCGATGTTCTCCATTTTAAGGAGGGCCTTGAATTAGTGCATTTTGAGATTTAGACTTCTAGCATTGAGTAGCATTACCCTCAGTTTTTGCTTGCCTGTTCCTGTTACAGTGGTGAATTTGTCATTTGAACCTTGCTTAGAAAAGGCACTATAGGGGTGGCAAGACCCTTAGCCATTATCCGGAATCCCAGGGGCGACAGGTGCAGGCCATCTCTGGCAAAGCAGTGTGGTCTGTCGACCATGTTGTCCAAGGTAGACAGATACTGGATCCCCTTAGAATGACACCAGAAGCTTAGCCAATCGTTGAAGTCAATCATTTTGTCCTTGTACTGCGGTATCATTCTGGGCAATGTCAAGATGCTACTCAGGGCTAGGGTCATACCTGCCTGGACTACAAGATCGGAAAGCTCTTCCATGTCTCTTTTCATGTAGTCCAGGTAGGAATGTCTCAGGTCATTCACACCAACATGGACAATGACAGAGTCATATTTGTACTTGTTGTGGAGTGACCTCAGTGCGTGGGTTATGTGGCGGATCCTGGCACCCAACAGGCAACTGACAGTAACCTTCTCCTTGTTTACCGTGGTGAGTGGCACATCAGTGTGCCTGACTATAGAGTCACCTATGACTGCGTTGGCTACGTTGTTTTGCCTTATGGGCTGTGGTTTATTCGCACACTGAGTCTGTGGGCTGTGTGTCATTTGGGTTGTGTTGGGGGGTGGAGGTTGCTTGCATTTCTGCTTTGGAGGTCTCTGTTGCTTGAGCAGATTATTATTGAGAGCCTCCGTGAATGTTTTTCTGTTTCTTTGTGTGGATTTTAGTGGTGTAGGTTTAGTGGGACTATGTGATGAGTGTGGTGTGGTGCAAGTGTTTACCTTCTCCTCTTGACTGTCAAGTTCAGTCTTGGTTGGAGAGATCTTTACCTCCAGTTTGGCTAGATAAGTGCATCTCTCGCATGTTGTGGTGTTGGGTGGTAGGAGGACAGGGTTGTCTGTGTACATGAGGCAATTGCTACAGTGCCCCAAGATGCCCAGATTCATCAGATAGACAGGAGTGAACACTGGGAGCTGACCCTTGGACATGCCTGAATAAAAAACTACTTTCCTCTACACAAGTGAGGAAAGTGAGTATAAGAGCTGTTTTTCTCTAAGCAAGTGAGGAAAGCAAGTAAAAAAACTGTTTTCCTCTAGGTAAAGAGGAAGGTTGAGTGCTGTAGTAATTTGTAGCTTATTTAGTGCTAACAACAAGTTCTAAACAAGTGCTGAGCATGAATAAGCAAATTCAAGTGCTAAAACTAAGAATCTGTAGCTGGATCATGTGGTAGATAGGCTACCTAGTGCTTATCACTCCCACTGATAAGCTTGAATGCTTCCCTCCAACACAGAAAGGTTTTGGGGGTTCAGAAGCTTTCAAACAGTCCTGGATACATCAAATCTGTATCTGGACTAGACTAGTTACAGGAAAGGTGGGAAACAAGTGCAAATGCGGGCTTTTAAACCAGAAAGTTGAAAGAGATGAAGAAACTGCCCAAACGGACAATAAACTACAATTTCTGGGCCAGAATCCACTTTTGAGGTAGATAGGCTACCTAGTGCTTACCACACCCACTGATAAGCTAGAAGGCTTCCCTCCAACACAGAAAGGCTTGGAGGGCTCAGAAGCTTACAAGCAGTCCTGGATACAGCAAATGTGTATCTGGACTAGACTAGTTACAGGAAAGGTGGGAAACAAGCACAAACATGGGCTTTTAAACCAGAAGGTTGAAAGAGATGGAAAAACTACCCAAACGGCCAATAAACTACAATTTCTGGGCCAGAAGCTACTCTTGTGGTAGATAGGCTACCTAGTGCTTACCACTCCCACTGATAAGCTAGAAGGCTTCCCTCCAACACAGAAAGGCTTGGGGGACTCAGAAGCTTACAAACAGTCCTGGATACAGCAAATCTGTATCTGGACTAGACTAGTTACAGGAAAGATGGGAAACAAGCGCAAACATGGGCTTTTAAACCAGTAAGTTGAAAGAGATGGAAAAACTGCCAAATGGCCAATAAACTACAATTTCTGGGCCAGAAACCACTTTTGAGGTAGATAGGCTACCTAGTGCTTACCACACCCACTGGATAATCTAGAAGGCTTCCCTCCAACACAGAAAGGCTTGGAGGTCTCAGAAGCTTACAAGCAGTCCTGGATACAGCAAATGTGTATCTGGACTAGACTAGTTACAGGAAAGGTGGGAAACAAGCACAAACACGGGCTTTTAAACCAGAAGGTTGAAACAGATGGAAAAACTACCCAAACGGCCAATAAACTACAATTTCTGGGCCAGAAGCTACTCTTGTGGTAGATAAGCTACCTAGTGCTTACCACTCCCACTGATAAGCTAGAAGGCTTCCCTCAAACACAGAAAGGCTTGGGGGGCTCAGAAGCTTACAAACAGTCCTGGATACAGCAAATCTGTATCTGGACTAGACTAGTTACAGGAAAGATGGGAAACAAGCGCAAACATGGGCTTTTAAACCAGAAGGTTGAAACAGATGGAAAAACTACCCAAACGGCCAATAAACTACAATTTCTGGGCCAGAAGCTACTCTTGTGGTAGATAGGCTACCTAGTGCTTACCACTCCCACTGACAAGCTAGAAGGCTTCCCTCCAACACAGAAAGGCTTGAGGGGCTCAGACGTTTACATACAGTCCCGGATACAGCAAATCTGTATCTGGACTAGACTAGTTACAGGAAAGATGGGAAACAAGCGCAAATGCAGTCTTTTAAACCAGACATATATCTGGATCGTTTCTCCCCGGGCCTCCACTGAAAAATGGCTTTGTTCCAAGTTGGACTTTCCTGGTAAACAAATGTTAAATAAGAAAATATGAAGGGGCAGAATTGTTGTTATGGAGGACAGCAGTACTAGTATGATTAGAACAGGACATACATATTTATAGGTGTGTGGGGGTGGGGCTTATCTGAATAATCCTGGACAGATCTGAGTGAGCTAACATCAATGGTTCTCCTCACAATTCTTGTGGTTGGGTTCATCCTTCCCCCAGTCATCATTTGGTAACTCTTTTTAGAAGATCACACTCCTGCAGTTCACATGCCTAATGGCACATTGCATGCATGTTACACACTAAGTACTCTTAAACCCTGGTCCTTTTCTTTTTTTGGCCACTCACATGGTACAGATGATGACTCTAGCTTTCATCAGTAAAACAAAATCCTGTGTTCAACACCAAGACAGAAGTTCTGTAAGTGCCCATGTCACCCACCAGATCAAGGCCAGCACCAGCATTGTCTGCAATAATATGAGGAGGGGCACAATATCAAACACTGTCATGATAGAGGTTTAACTCAGCCACTTGAAGAAGGGGGAATGAATTATGGTCTATATTGTCACTAGAAAGATGGTAACAGGTGAAAACTGCTCATGCAGGGATTAGTAGGATAGGTCTGTTATATTCCTCCATTCACGAAGCATCACCACAAGGAATGAAGCTGAAAGCTAAGTGATGGCACGTCCTTCCTGGAGGTAGGTCCATTGCTAAAATGGCTTCCTGGGCATTAGAGATTCCAGGCTCATGTTTAACAAATGGGGACTCAAGTCCACTTCAGATCTCCATGTTGGTGTAGGATAAGAAGCCCAGAGGAAGCACACACCTGCCCCCCCCCCAAGTAAGGTGCATTTCAGGGTGCTAATGCAACCCCACCCTCAGCTGGTCAGCCTGATTCCATGGAGAAGTATCTCAAGTCACTCATTCAAGGGCTAGCTTACTTGTGGCTGAATCTTCCCCTTGTAGGGCTTCCTGCAGGCCTGGCAGGACTGGTTGACCCTATTTGGGAGGGGCATTAGGTCTTTCTGTTCCAGGGCTTATAACTGAAGGCCTAGGCATCAAGGGGATGTTTGGTGCCTTGGGGGGCTTCTCTCTGTGGTACATGACTGTACAATTAGGGAATATGTCCTAATGCCAGCATAGGATCAGAGTATCATAGGAGGTTACTAGGCTAATGACCCTTGAGCCATTTTAAGCCTAGCCATTCATGCCCTTCCCAATTATCAATGCCCAAGGACTAGAATGTCATTGGCTTTGGTATATGCTTATGCCTTGTGGCATGTATAATCTGTCCCCATCCATAAGCGACACAGATGACAAGCTAGGGATGAATTTGTGATTTCCCATCCATTGGTCCAAATTGTGTTTGAATAGGCTTAGGGAAGAGCTCTGCTTCACAGAAAGTGCACTGAATGCCTCTCCTCTGGCACCACCCTTGTCAGCATGTTGTCACACATGGATTAATTGCCACCTGGAACTGGCTGTGTGTGCTGTACTTATTTCTTTTTGTGAGACCATGTATGAGTCCACAATTGGAGTGGGGTGCAAGATTTCCTTTATTTTCTTGTTGCTGTGAGGTCTTTGTGTCTGAGCTGAACAAGGAACTGATTCCTCCTTCCTTCCATCTACCTTCCCCAGTTGATCTTTATTTTGGTGAAACCATGACAAATATGTGGGCCAACAAGGACTGGCCTTGTGCTCTTAGTCCTTCCACCAAGAACTGCCTTACAGTGTTTCTTAGGAAGAAGATAGAGGATCCCTGTATCCTTCTGCCCTATGGAGCCAGGGATCAAGACTGCCACTTTGGAATCCCAGGGACATGTTGATTCTGCACTTCTGGCCTCCAGAAAGTGGTTGCCCTGTACAAACCCAAGGCCGAATGGAGAATGTACCTTATTACATCCCACAAAGGTGACCAATATATGATCTCTTGTCTGGTCAATGTCACAGAAATCACAGTAATCCCCCCCCCAGATGACTGATAGAATCAAATGTTTTGGGTAAGTGTAGTAAGGTAAGAAAGGATGTTCAATCTGGCCTTTCTTTTTAGCTAATGATGCTGTTTCCATCAATGGCCATAATTGTAGGGTACAAGAGACTAGGAATTGTTACTTAGAAGGGGCGGTTTATGCATTTGATGCCCAAGTGAAAAGTTTTATATAGGTCAGGCTTCACAGTAAGTGAGAAAAATGATTCAGGAACAGGTGGTACAGCAGTAGCGTTGTTGCCTCACAGCAAGAGGTTCTCCTGTTCGATTCATGGCTGGAGTGCCTTCTGTGTGGAGTCTGCATGTCTCCCCCGTGGTCGAGTGGCCTCTGAAAGACATGTGTGAATGGGCGTGCCTTCGCTGAAGGTTGGGCGTCGGGCTGGCAACTTGACACCATAAAAATCTACTGACAATCATTAGCGGACCGGAGTTCCACTGTGGCGACCCCTAACTGGGAAAAGCCGAAAAGACAAACAAGTAGGGATACCTGAAATGTGGCTGTACATTTTCAGGAATATCATGGTCAAAATCCTGATCACTAAATTTTTTTATGTGTGCCAGTCTGTGTCCTGCATTATTTTTGAATGTTACAGGTACTTTGTTAAAGAAAGAAGCCTAGTTTATTTCCAGACATTGCAGCCAAATGGAACTAATAGTGACTTAATCATGACATTTATTTATAATATTTTATTTATTACATATTTATTGATCAGTGGCTTTCAAGTCAAAGTTTAAATTCATTGTGTTTATGTGGGGTATTTTCTAGAGTGTAATTAACTATTTCATCATTTAATTATTAACTTATTTAATTATTTTATTGGTAAATAGAAGAGCTAATTGATTAGTTTTTGTATAAATAAAGTAATAATAGTTCATGTTTAGAGCCATGGAAGGCTCAGAGCCAAGGCCCTAGCTCTGGATTGTTAAAATAAAGAAATTATGATTAAGTGCCAAAGGCATTTGTTATTTTGATGCTTTTTTTGTTTATTTGGCACTCCTTGGGGATTACAGATGTGATAGTTGTTTTATTTTTAGAAAGGTCAGAAAGTATACTCCTCTATCATACTGCAGTTTTGTGTCCTCAGCTGCTCATTTCACCCATCCCAGTTCCAATCTTCCCTCAAAGGCCAATGAAGTTTAGAGATATCCATAAGTCTAGTTACAAGAACAATCTCGTATCTCATGCTGAATCTGTCACTGGCCTCTAAGGTGGGTTTCCATGTGGTTTGATCTGATTTTGACAGATGCACTGCCCAGAGCTTTAGGATTTGGTAAGTAGTTGCACAAGATGGTATGGCACAATCTGACCTCCATCATGGAGGAGCTGATGAGAAATATTCTGGATACCAGTTCAGTGAGAAATTGCTGTTCAGTCAAGCCTAACCACTGTGAAGGGATTCATGCCCCCCTCCTATCTACCCTCTCCTTTTACCTTACTAGGCCAGGCCAAGCATAAAACAAAGTACTTTCACTACTGAGAAGGGCACGGAAAAGTCACACACTTTCATTCCTTGATGTCAGATAAGTTTCCCAAGAAGAGGACTCCACCAACCCTGTCACAACAGTCCTGATTTTGGTCTGGGACTACATGTGGAGGCATGGTTCTTTAAATTTGCCCCCTTTGGATAACCATCCCATGATCTGGGTTCTGGACACGGTCACTCTTGGGGATGTCCTAGAGATCAGTACTCCTCATTCAGAGAGAACACTACATGTGTACAACCTCATCTCAGTGGAACTTGTGATACTGACCCCAAAATGTAATGTTCAAAGTGATCATAGAGGTCATCCCATGTTTGGGACTTAAAGTTTGTTTACCAAGTTAGAGTACAGATCAAAACTGATCAATGTCAGGCCCTGCCTGAGTTACACAAATGCAACACATTAGTTTACAGAAGTACAATAAAGTGTTTTCTGAATTTCCAGAAATACAAATGAAATACAATCCTTGTGAAAAGATAAATTATGCTAATAAACAAGATTAAGTGACATAAAGACTGATAATGTGGACTATGTGCATACTGACATGGCAGTTTCTTGGCTCTGGGTTTTAAGAATGTGTGTTTAATTGCTCAGAGACTGGGTTTGTTAGGTAGATTAGTGTATTGAAGTAGTAATGGACAAGTGAAATATAAGTAGGTAATATAAAAGGGGTTAAAAAGAGCAGAGAGTAGAATCTAAAAGTGTATGTAAGTGAACTATATAAAGCTGTTGTAGGAGCAGATGATTGACAGATGGATGGCACATATTAGTTAAATGTTACAGTTAAGATACAAATCTGTATACTGCTATTATCAAGCTTTATTACATAAGAGAGCTAGGTTACCTGTAGCTAGGTGATATGATCTGAGATACTGCATTTGCATATTACTTATTTATGCAGGTAAGCCTTGAACAAGGATCTAAATTCAGTTTAAAAGTTGTTTAAGAGTTTAGGTCCATTAGGTAGTAAACAAGTTCATTCTAGAGGTTTGAAATGAAGAAAGAGAAACTACTGTTGGTGAATTGAATCAATGTCCTTGGTGTTTGCAGATTAATTGCTGATTCAGAGTGATTATGGTGGTTATAGGATGTGGAAATAAAAAAAGTTTGGGGGGGTCAAAACTGTTCACATGTAATAGTTTGAATATGAGGTATACAAGTCAAAAGTGGGCTGTAGTGGTGTTCATGCTGGGGAGAAGTTATAAAGAGGCAGATTTTGCTGGAGCAGATTTGTAGGTCTGGAAGATTTTGATTGGAAGATGTGGAAGTGAGGGGAAGACCCATTTGTGTTGAGCAAATAGTATCCCTTTACTTATGACAGCTTTGACTGGTGGGGAGAAGAAGTTTTGTTTTGGCCTAAAATAGCTGAGTATTAATTTTAGACCTGTTTTTATTTATTTATTTATTTATTTTTTAGTATGAAGCTGGAAGATTAATGCCTGATCCAGCCAGATGCCCAAATATATGAAGGAAAGGGTATTTCCAATAGGAAGATTGTTTTGATCTTTGATGTCTAATGTGGATGGACTTTTTGACAGCTTTTGTTATGTAATGAAAATCATGGCTTTGTTTTTTCGGGGGGGGGGGGTTAAGTAGGAGCTTTTTCTGAAGTGAGATAACTTGTTGGGGAATTTAGGTCTTGCTGAAATTGTTTTTGTAAGAATGAGTGGCTGTTGCTGGACATGAAAATGACCATGTCATCTGTGTAAAGAAGGAGGGGAATGTGTGGTAGGTTTGATGGAATGCCATTTTTGTAGACAGGGAGTAATAGTAGAGCAAGGATAGAGCCTTGTGGAGCTCCAGTTTGGATAAGAGCAGATCAGATATGGAGATTACATTGTCCATTTTTACTATGGTGTTGGCACGTTTACTTCTGCCTCTTCCTGGTCTGAAAGGGAACAGAGTGCTTTTACCCCATTGTGGACCACAATAATTGTCTTGCTCAAAATGGTGACCCTTCACAGTCTCATGGCTGTGCTGCCATAAGGTGCAAGAATGATGTCACTGGACACAATAGATGAATTTTGACATATCATTGTCTGGGTCCATATATGAAATTATTCTTAATGTCTCTAGGTGGGCTTTGAGTACAGACTGTTGCCACTTGGTCTTTTCTCAGTATCCAATGTACTAGCTGTAGAGGCCAAAGCCTTGCATGGGAAGAATCTTCATTAGTTCATCTACATGGATGGAAGTATCCCTGCTGCATACATTTCCTTGCCTCTAGTCTCTTTTACTGTCTATGAACTGGAAGAAATCCTCCCTGCATCCTGCTTTAATGATAACCTTATTAGGACTGAACACTTCCTCTCTTACTTGGAGAACTGGTTCCTACAGATGTCCTGGAAATGTTCCTTATGTTGTACTCCTTTGGCTACAGTTTTGTTGTGATCATAAGTTGGGAGAATTCTACTATGATTCCTTCTCAGATGATAGCCTTCATATGTGTGCAGCTGGGCAAACTCCAGTGTTGGTCCCAGCCTGTGAGAGGGGCCTAGGAAGCCATACCTTTGACAGAGTAGGTAAGGATGTAAAACAAATTCCTAGGACTGTTTCTGATGTGTCTTTTGAGGTTGATGACCATTACAGTCTTTAAATTTAAGAACTCTCTGAGACAGAGTATTCTGTATTTTCTTTGACCTGACAACATCAGCTGAAAGACCCACTCACCACATCTGCCTTGCTTGCTCTGTAAGTAAGTTAACTAGGATATAGTAATTCTCTAGATATAGTCAGGAATATAGCAACCCTTCATTTAGATGTTTTTCTTTATTTAAGACTGTCTTACAATGCCATTTTAAATATCTCCTTTGATTTTGAACTCTGGTGTTACTGTGATTATATACTGAGTATTTTCTTGCTCTTTTATTGTTTATTATTACATATTTTTAAACATTTCATTGTGGTTGATATCTGTGAGATGTATTTAAGTTCAGAGAGTACTTGCATATTCATTTGTTGACACTGTATGGGCCACTCATAATGACCTTGCTCTTGGTCAGACTACCATTTGCATTGATAGTAACATTACACAGTAAGATTGAACACCCTTTGTTAAGGGCCTTAAAATAGCCGATAAGGACGTGGCCGGTGGCAGTGATAACTACCTTATAGTCTTGGCAGAAGGGGGAATTGCTAGTAAACCTGTGCCAGCCTTTCCCCGGTGTGTGTGTGTGTGTGTGTGTGTGCGTGTGCGTGTGTGTGTGTGTGTGTGTGTGTGTGTGTGTGTGTGTGTGTGTGTGTGTGTGTGTGTGTGTATGTATGTGTGTGTGTCAGCTACTTGGGCAGGGACATGAAGTACTGGTTGGACAGATATGGTGCTGGAGGTCTTAGCTTGGCCACTCAGTTGAGATCTTAACCTATAGCTGTGCCAGTGGGGAGTCTTATTGGGGATCTGGAGAAAGAGGGAGAAAATAGCCCCTAACTGACTGTGGGCTCTGTGTGTTCATAAGGGAAATTGCACTTGATGCAGAGTGCTGCATCTGGACATACTTTGTGTGTACCTGTCATCCTCCCAAAGTATGTCCCCCACTGTTGCCAGTGGTGAGGATTGAGTCTCTTTGATTATTGGGCCAGTGGTGGGGAGTCACACATAGTATTCACCAACAGGGGGGTCACTGTACTTCCCCATGTGTGATGTCCTTCTTGGTTAGGTCAGACCGCACATCAATCTTATTTGAAGTAACTACTGAAACTGACACCCTCACAGCAACAAAAATTATAAAAACTTCACCAAAGCTATCTACAGCATGCTAAGGGATAGTATAAAAACTTCATACCACCAACAATAGCAGACACTAATGATCACTATGCAGAAGTGTACATAAATGCCCTGTATGAACACTTAAGCAACTGCATAAACTCTGCTGTACCTTACCAAATCAAAACCAGGTCTTCCCATAAAAACAAGCCACCATGGTGGACTTCAAGTATAACTAGATTATATAACAAGAGGAAGTTACTGTTGTCCAAAAGCAAGAGGAATATCACTCTGCAGAGGAAGAATTCCCTCCTAAGCCTAAACAGGCAAATCAGAAATCTTGTCAAGTCCTCTAAAGCAAATTATGAAGCTAAAATCACATCCTTAGTCAAGGATAATCAAAAGGCATTCTTTAGCTACATACAAAGTTTAAAAGGGAATGCCCAGCTATGTGCTGAACTGGTTGTACATGGAATCACTCATACCACAGCAGAAGATATCACCAACCTGCTAACTGGCAGATTCGGTGCAAACTTCACCCCCCCACTCCACCTACCATATCCCAAAGCATACCTGACACCAACCCTCTGCCTACTATCTCTACAGAACAAGTCATCTCTGCACTCACCAATGTCAAAAACACGACTTCAGTGGGAAAATGTAATATTCTAGGTTGTTTACTAAACAATCTAAAACAAGACCAAGTTGACCCACTTTGTGTTCTCTTTAATCATAGCTTGAGAACTGGCTATGTTCCTGCAGAATGGAGAACAGCAATAGTAATCCCCCTGCACAAAAAAGAGCCATCAAGTGAGACTTGGAATTACAGCCCCATAAGTCTAACCAGCCTCTTCTGCAAGGCCATGGAAATAATTATCATGGACTTTATCAAAAAGGACATAGGTGACCTCCAAATACTGGACCCAGTTCAGTTTGGCTTCGTTAAGGGTAGATTGTGCTTATTAAACCTGGTAGACTTCTTTGAGAATGTCACCAAAGCCACGGATGAAGGCAAGACAATGCACACAGCCTATCTTGACTTTTCCAAGGCATTCAACACAATTCCTCACTCTGGCATCATTGAAAAACTCTCCCAGATAGGGATTAACTTACTAGATGGGTAGCCAATTGGTGACTTCAGCTCCACCAGTGGAGTACCACAGGGATCTGTGCTGGGCCCCTTATTGCTTGGCATCTATTTTTCAGAAGTCAAGGCCAAAGTTGACAGCCTTTGGCTCACCAAGTTTGCTAATGATTGCAAATTGGGAGGAATTATCGAGTCCCTCAATGATATCAACATATTAGAAAAATGGCTAACACAAACAAATGATTGGTGCCAAAGCCATGGTCTAAAATTAAATTAAAAAAAATATTATTATTCCCTTTGGCAAAATGGAATTCCCTACAAATTAAAATACTCACAGCACCCCCTTGAGTTCCAACCTAGTACTGTGTGAGACTTGGGAACACAGGTTGATAGTGATCTCAGCTTTGACCATCAAGTTTCTACAGTGGTAAGGAAAGCCTTCTATGTAGTGCACCTCATAAGCAAGAGCATAGCATCCAGGTCAAGGGATGTTATAACTCCACTGTACTCGACCCTTATCAGACTACTAATAGAGTATAATGCACCCTTTTGCATGTACCTCACCAGACACCTGCAGTAGCTGGGGAAACCTCAGAGGTTTCTCACTAAGAAAATACAGGGACTCCAAACCATGACTTATGTGTGGACCGGCTGAAAGCCTTGTCACTTTACTCTGTATCTTATAGGCTGCTGAGAGGTGACTTGTGCCTGGCCTGTAGGGCAGTCTCCAACCCTGCCCTAACGGAAATGCTGCACAACCACAAGTCAAATGGCCCAAGAGTCATTTGCTCTAGGGATCTCAACCTAGTTTGTGACATTATCAGATCATGCTGGAGAGACAGATATGTATCCCAGAGATTGCTGCTTCTCTGGAATAGAATCCTTATTCACGTCAAGCAGAGTTCCTCACTGGCCCTATTCAAATGCAACCTAAATAATTGGATGGGAGACAGCAAATTCACCACTGGGGTGGCACCCATGTCCCTCATGGACAGGGATAGGAGGTGTTGATTACAGACCCAATCTGTTCATAAATTTGTTCTGTGAACTACCCAAAAAAGAATAAATGGGGATACCTGGGATTAACATGGCTAAGCTTGTAAAGGCTCTAGGGCCACTAGCTTAATAACCTCCTGTGAACCTATAAGGAGAGAGAAAGTTAACCATAAGTAAAACAAATCTTTTTCTTAATAGTACTATTTAAATGGTTTATGATTTTCTTTGTATTATTAAGTGTAATGGGGATAGTAATGTAACTAGGCGCTCTTGTTTTTTTTTTTTCTTTCTCCCTTCTTTTCCTCTTTCTCCTTGTTCAGTTTTAAGAAATGCAGGAACTGCAATATAAAACAAAAATTCTGGTTAAAAAGGCAGGACAAAATAAAAATTTGTGTGCTTTTTTTCATTCTTGCATAGGGGAATGACCGGGTTAACACCATTAGCTTAATCTAGCAGCAAGTTTTAAGAGAAAGCAAGTGAAGGAAAAGAATATTGAATATTATAAGGCTTTTTTCTAGTAAAGAGTTTTGTGTCTGGTTCTCTAGCAGACAATTAGGTAAAGAGAAATGGTTTAGAGAAAATGTTTTCTGAAAACATTCAAGTGTTTTCCCAGCTGAGAGAGCTATAAGACAAAACCAGACAGCACTTAATAGAACCACAGGTTAAACCATGTGTCTTAGCATGGCTAACTTTTTTTAGGTCAGCTCAAGTCCATGTGTGTGGCTGTCAGTTTGGAACATTTGTTTCTACTAGGAGGGTAAAACTTCCAATAATAGAAGATGTACATAGTTTTGTTTGTATTAAGGTAATAGGTTTTAGGGGGTGGTGTGTGTGTGTGTGTGTGTGTGTGTGTGTGTGTGTGTGTGTGTGTGTGTGTGTGTGTGTGTGTGTGTGTGTGTGTGTGTGTGTGTGTGTATTTTCTTTGAGTGTTTTCAATGAAACAAACAATTCTGTAAGATGTGACATAGGCAGAATTGGAGATGACAAGAAACAACTATATAAAAGATTAACCTGCCAAACAGTACATGCATGTAACCCAAAGGCTGAAACTAGACATTTAACAAAAAAGCTAATACACATAAAGGGTGGGAATAATAATCTCTCAAGAATATGATGCTTTCAATAATGTCTTTAAACGTCAATAGTAGCACAGATACATACAAAAAAAGAAAGAGTAGTGAACTACATTAAACATGTAGATAGAAGCAAATAGCTATACTACAGGAGACACACTTGGAAAGAACTGAACATGTGAATTTAATAAAGAAAGGTTTTCAGGATGGTTATTCAGCAGAATACCCAGGGCAAAAGAAGAGGGTAGTACTTATATTAATTGAAATGGGAGCTAAAATAGTAACGGAATAGGATAAAAAAACAATAATGGTAGATTTGTAGTACTAAGAGAATACTGCCACGGGAGGAGGATTACACTGGCATGTATTTATATTTCACTGAAAACTACTATAATGGAGTTTAAGAAAATTCTAGGAGAAATAATTAGCTTTCAGCAGTGAATATTACTTATGGGTGGGGATTTGAATTTTGTTTGTAATAGTGAAGATCTGTTTGGGGGGCCCAGAAGGGAAAATATAACAAAGGAGGGTAAAATTTTAAAGAAATTTATGAAAATATTTGGCATGGAATATGCGAATTCAGTACTAGGAGTCTGGAATTAATTTGCATATTATTTCCCAAGATACAAAAACTGGGCTAGGCTATACAGAATTTACATTTTGCAGAAACATGTGCATTTAAATGAAAGCCTTCAAATGCACCCAATAACTGCTTTAGATCATAAGCCAATAATAATTAAAATAAAAACACAGGGTAATGAAATTATGAGAAACTGGCACTTTCCCACCTATCTGTTGAGAAGAGAGGAATTAAAGGAATGGGTAATGGAAATTATTCAGGAGCTATTAGAAAAGATAGAAATTTCTTCGGAAAATATATCTAGGGAATGGGATAAAATTAAAGTGGAGTTTAAAAATAGGGTGGAAATAAAATAAAGGGAGATATGATTAAGAAGTAACAATAATTATTTAGAGGGCCTGACAAATGCTAAAGTATTGCAAAATAGGGGAAATCTCACAGAACAAGAAGAGGATCAACTGCAGAATGTTACACAGAAATAAGGGATTACTGCAATAATGAGCATGAATTCAGAATGATTGCTGTTAAACAACTGTTTTTGATAACTCCATTGTACAAAAACTTTTATCACAACAATTCAAGCAAGAGTAAGTAGAAAGATATGTCACCAAGCTTAGGGAGCTTATAATAAGAAAGATAAGGGATCCTGTAGAAGTATTAGAAATATTTCAGAAATTCTATGATAGTCTGTATAAAGCAGAGGAATATGGAGATCAAGAAAAGGTACAAATGGAAATGTTTATGGAAGAATTAAATATGCCAAGGTTACAGGTAGAGGAGGCTCAATTACAAACAGGATAGCAGGAGATGAGATAAAAATAGTGATATATAACCAATCTACAGGAAAGTCCCCAAAAGAGACAGTATTCCTATGGAAGTTTGGAAGCTAGGAGGGAAAAAACTGATAAAAGAACTGGAAGGTTTTGTTTAACAGTATTTTAAGAAGAGGAGAAATACCAACATCCTGGAAGAAAGTGGTAGTAGCTGTAATACATAAAAAGGGTAAGGATCCATCAGATCCAGCTTCATACAGGCTCATTACATTTTTAAACCATGATTATAAAGTGTTTATGTCTATAATGACTAAAAGAATGACAAAAGTGATGCCAAAATTGATAGATATGGATCAGTGTGGTTTTGTGGAGGGGAGGCAAAACATTTGACAACATTAACAGAATACTGATGATCCAGAGGGATAAATCCCAAAAAGCACTTGGATAGCCGTTTCCACCACAAACCACAATGTTTATTCACAATGACACAGCACCAGCAACCACAACATAAGATTTAATGCTGATATATAACCAGTTTGTTTTCATCAAAAAACTTCATCAGATAACTGTGAATGTTGCACTACTACCCTTATATAACCTTGCCAATAACCTAATTAGTGCAATTAAACCTTTGTTGCTTGATCTAATAGATGCAAAGTTAAAGTACACATTCTGCTGGCTTAAACTCACACTGTACATGTTCGAAAATCATTCTTATTTAAAATTCCTAAACACTGTAACCATAATTTGTTAAAACACATATCAAAACAAATATTTACACAATATTACATATTCAATACAAATATTCCATACTAAAATGTATATTAAAAAAAATGTTAAAAACTTGATACAAATTAAAAAGTGTATAAAGAATGCTTCCCTCTAGTGTTCCAAAGAAATATTGCACCATACAAACTAAACAGTTGACTCAAAGTATGAAGGGTTCATAAGTATAAACATATTTAAAAAATAGTTTAAAATGCTAAAATAAGACAATTGTCATACAATGAGGTAAAAAATAGTAAAAAAGAGAATTAAAAAATTCAAAAATGCTGTGGAAACAGAATTAAGGGAGAAATTTTCTAAAAACAAAGTATTGTCTAACCTGATAGTAGAGGAAAGGTCCCTGTTGGAGTCTATTAGATCTAATAAGCTTGTTAGGGTTATGAAACTGGATAAGGGTGGGGGAACTGTACTTATGGACTCTATTATATATGAAAGTAAAATGATGGATTTATTACTTGATGAGAGTAAATATACTAAGGTATTGATAAATGAGATATATATTGCATATAAGAAAATATTTTTAGCCCTTAATGATTTGGTGCTTGAAGGGTGTATTGATGCAGAAACCTTCAGATTTTTACACAACAAAGAACCTAGGGTCCCATCTATATTTTGGATCCCAAAGATCCATAAGGACATAGATAACCCACCAACTTAGGCCAGTAGTGGCTGCTAGTCAATCAGTTATAGTCCCTATAGCCAAATACGTGGATTTTAAACTAAAGAATATGTCCACGGGGCAATTAATGTTTTAAAGGACTCTTGGGACTTTTTAAGGAGTGTTAAGAATAACTTGAGCACCAATAATATTATTTTCATCACCACTGATGTGACTGATCTCTTTACCACAATTCCGCATAAGGAGGGTTTAGATTTTTTTGAAGAAAAAGGATAAAAAATTTACTGAGAAAGAAACTTATATGTTTTAGGCATTAATGGAAATAGTTCTTAATAATAACTTTATATATTTCGTCAAACTAAGGGAGTTGCCATGGGAGCTATGTGTGCCCCTACATATGCCAACTTGGTACTCTCATGGTGGGAGGAGAAATTTGTGTTCAATTCTGGATTTAAAGAATGTTGGGTGCTTTACAAACATTTCTTGGATGATATTTGTCTTTTTTGGGTAGAAAGTGAAGAAAGATTTATAGAATTTTTCGACTACATATCGAATAGTAATGACTTTTTGAAATTCACTTATAAAATTAGATATGAAAGTATTGATTATCTTGATGTTACCATTATGAAGGACGATAATAAGTTTGCATCCAAGTTCCACAGGAAAGACACATATTGTAACTCATTTTTACATTTTCAAAGCGCCCATCCATTTTCCCAAAAGAAAAGTATTGTAGAAGGCCAATACCTTTGGGGAAGTAGGATGACGTCTGATGAGAATTATTTTATTAATGAGAGTGCTTTGTTAAAATCTCTGTTTTTAGAAAGAGAGTACCCTGAGACTCCTATAAAAGAAATACAGGATGAAGTCTTTTAACATAGAAAGGGTAGATTTGCGCCTATTTTAGGTATGGACGATATGGTACCGGTGGTAGATGAGGTTAATAATAAGTCGGATGTTAGATATGAAAATGCTTTTATTTTGGACTATAATGGGGATTCTAACATTATGAGGGACTCTGTTAAAAAAGAATGGGACAAATTTTCTAAATTTTTGGCCTTGAATCTCAAGTTTGACATGTCATTAAAGTTCATTTTTAAGAAGGGTAAATGTATTAAGGACCTTTGGGAAAACAAATGTACCAATACAAGAAAAAAGAAAGTAGGCACTTATAAATGTGGAGTATGCCAACAATGTCCCTTTATATCTAACACTTCTGAGATATATATTAGTAGTAGGAATACATATATAACATCTAAATCCTATTATAATTGTGATACTGAAGGGCTTGTATATATTGCAGTGTGTGGGAAATGTGAGCCTGTCTACGTAGGCAACACGGAAAGATGTTTGAAGAAAAGGATATATGAACATGTCTACGACACTAGGAAATGTAATTTGAGAAATGAACTTTATAAGCACACACAGCCGTGTGAATCTGCCACATTTTTATTTTTTGTTTTAGATGAGGTCCTGGTTGACATCAGGGGTGGCCCTTGGGAGACCAAGTTAGAGTATAGAGAGGTATACTGGCAGCTGTTGTTGGAAGCAAATAGATGGGCAGGTCTGAATGACATGGTCTCCTTGGCCCCAGTATTAAATTTAAGATCAGCTAAATTATAATGTAGTGGCATTTGAATAATTATTGTAGTATGCTGTTATTTTAATTCTCTTTTTTACTATTTTTCACCTAATTGTATGACAATTGTCTTATTTTAAGCATTTTAAACTACTTTTTAAAAATATGTTTATACTTATGAACCGTTCATACTATGAGTTAACTGTTTAGTTTTTATGGTGCAATATTTCTTTGGAACACTAGAGGAAAGCATTCTTTATACACATTTTAATTTGTATCAATTTTTTAACATTTTTTTATATACATTTTAGTATGGAATATTTGTACTAAATATGTAATATTGTGTTAATATTTGTTTTGATATGTGTTTTAACAAATAAAATTATGGTTACAATGTTTAAGAATTTTAAATAAGAACGATTTTAGAACATGTTCAGTGTGAGTTTAAGCCAGCAGAATGTGTACTTTAACTTTGCATCTATTAGGTGAATCAACAAAGGTTTAATTGCACTAATTACGTTATTGGCAAGGTTATATAAGGGTAGTAGTGCAACATTCAGAGTTATCTGATGAAGTTTTTTGACGAAAATGAACTGGATGTATGTCAGCGTTAAATCTTATATTGTGGTTGCTGGTGCTGTGTCAATGTGAATAAACATTGTGGTTTGTGGTGGAAACTGCTATCCAAGTGCTTTTGGGATTTATTGGTTACTGTTTGGGCACTTTTCCTCCTTTGTACTGATTATGATCCAGAGGGAAGCAGAATGTAAGAAAATACCATTCTTCATGGTGGGTTTTGATGCAGGGAAAGCATTTGACAGAGTAAGCTGGGACTTTATGAGCAGAGCAATGGAAGCATTTGCATTGCCTGATAAAATTATAAAGTTAATTAGAAAGATACATGAGGTATCGAAGGTGAAAATTAAAGTGGGTGGGGACTTCTCTGATAATCTTTGCTTGAGCAGAGGAACCAGGCAGGGGTGCCCTTTCCCCCCTTTGTTATTTGCATTATATTTAGCACCATTAGCAAAGAAAATAAGGGACTCAGAAATTCAATTATATAATTGGTATGGTAGTCAAGAAAAGCTGGCTTTATTTGCAGATGACATTATTTTATACCTGACGAAACCAGAAAAGGAAATCACAGTGCAATGGAACATATTGAGACAGTTTCAGATTTTTTCTGGATACAAAATTAATGAAGTTAAAACAAAAACAATAGTGGTAAATGATGTGCCCACATACAAATTAGTTCAGCAATATCCATACTTATGAGGACGTGATAAAATTAAGTACTTAGGAGTCTGAATTAAAAATGATTCTGGTATGGCAGCTAAGGATATGTGGGAGGAGACTAAACAAAAGATAATACAAAAAATGAGAAAATTAAAGCTCTGTTACATGGATATTAATAGAAAGATATAAGCAGTTAAAATGTTTTTAGTGCTTTTAGTCTTATACACTATTCAGGCATATTTTTATCAAACAGAGGAGAAGTTGTGGAAAACAATTAACAAAGAGCTGAAGGATTTTATCTGGGAGGGGAAGATGGTAAGAGCAAGTGGGATAAGCTTATTCTTCCAATAGAAAAAGACAGATTGGAATTACTCGATTTGAAGCGGTATTTCAGAGCAACACAGTTAAGGCTCCTATATGTAGCACAAGCAGAACCGATATTTCAAAATGGAAAGAGATGATGATGAAACGGGGAAGGTCACAAAGCAAGGACAGACTAGGATTTTGGATGCACACCTTTAAGGAGAATAACAATAATCATACAGAATATTCTATTCATAAAGTAAATTACAGAGTTTCACGTTGAACTTAGCACTGTAAAAACAGGCACTAATAAGAAGCAAATACAAGACAGCTCTGGAGGCACCACATGCTGTGGAGCATAAGGTAAAATAACAAATGTGACATAATACTTTAACTTCTCACAGTAGAGCTTCTCCACACTCTGTCATGCTGTACTGCATTGCATCTTTCTCCATTTTAACTTGTGCGTGTCACCAGGTAGTCACATATTCTACGGTTAGTAAATGTATCCTTTCAGAGCCAGGTACAGCTTCAGTCACCACATTACACTGCCCTTTTCCCAGCTCATTCAAAAGGACTACATAACTTTGTACTTCCACCAGCTTAGTCGAAGGCTCTGCTTTGCTACATATACATGTGCATGCCCCCTCCCCATATACATGCACACTTATAGGCAGTCATGCTTTGTGAATAGCAATAGGTCATAAATTTGACAAAAGAACCTATAACTACTATGGAATGAATATTATTAGGCCTGGAACTATGAATTACAGAACGTGTTTGCTTTGTACAATATATATCATTCACAGACAGAAGTAATTGAAAGAGTGTTTTGATCTTGCTGACATGATCATGATATGGTGTTGCACCTTTTTTCATTAATTTGTAAGGCTGACGGGGCTGAAGTTCTGATATATATTTTTATGAGTTTTATTCTGTTTAAATGTGTTGGTTCATAGGTTGGTACTAGGTTATCGGCCCTAAGGCCTATACAAGCCTAGCCATAACAATTCCCTGGCTATTTCTTCTGACAGTATTTACTTTCCTGGACCCCTGTGTAGGGTGACTGACATGATCCCCTGGGTGAATTTCCTATCTCCCATCCAATCGTCAAGGTTCCTTTTGAAGGGGTCCAAAGAGGCGCTCTGCTTGACATATATGGGCAGGCTATCCTAGCGTCTGGGGAGTCTCTGGGTCAGGAACCTATCCCTCCAACATGTTTTGTTCATTGTGATGACAAGGTTTAAATCCCTGGAGCATGTGTCTCTGAGGGATTGGGATTTCTTTAAGTGTAGCATGTCCAGCAGCTCTGGGTTTCACATGGCCTTGTATGCTAAGCAGAGATCGCCTCTGAGTAGATGATATGCAACAGAGTATAGGTGGAGTTTTTTTAGATGGTCAGCATAGGGCATCTTCTTTAGGCCTGTGATTCTTTTAGTGAGGTATTTCTGCGGGATTTCCAGTTGTTGCAGATGTCTTGAGAGGTACATACCAAACGGGGCATTGTATTCTATGATGGGTCTAATGAGGGATGAGTATAGTGGGAGAATGACCTCCTTTTTTCTGGATGAAAAACCCTTAGTGATTAGGTGTGCCACATAGAAGGATTTCCTGACTGTTGTGGCTATGTGGTTATCGAAGGTGAGACCACTGTCCACCTGTGTCCCTAAGTCTCTTATCAAACTTTCGGTGTTTAGTGTACTGCCACCTATATGGTAATTCACGGATACATGTTTTTCCCAAAGGGGATAACTATGCATTTCTTGGCATTGAGCTTGAGCCCATGGCTCTGGCACCAAGCATCTGTTTCTGTAAGGCCAGAAATCTGTTTCTAGTCCAGTCTTGGGTGAAGAGAGCTTTGCTTCCAGTTTGGCTATATAAGTGCATCTCTCACAGGTTGTAGTGTTGGGTGGTAGGAGGAGAGGGTTGTCTGTGTACATGAGGCAGTTGCTGCATTGCCCCAAGATGCCCAGATTCATCAGGTAGACAGGAGAAAACACCTGGGGCTGACCCTTAGACATGCCTGGATAGGTGCTTATTTGTTAAGTACTAGAAACTGTTTTCCTCTAGACAGTGAGGAAAGTTGAGTGCTGTAGTAATTTGTAGCTTATTTAGTGCTTACAATAAGTTCTGAACAAGTGCTGAAACAAAAAACTGGCTTGTTCTAAGAAACAAAATTAAGCTATATAAAAGCAAAATTAAGATATATAAAAGCTATATATTTATAGTTTCACTTCATAATCTCGAATTACTAAAATGTCGAATTTCAGTAACCCGAGACTATAAAGTCAAAACTTCAAAATCACGAAACTGCAGAATCCTGACACTCAGAATCTCTCAACTGAAATACCGAAACTGCAAATGCCCCAAAATCTTGAAAAAATTACTTTATTGACAAACAAACTCTTCCAGTTCCATTTTTCATAACGTAGAATATCCAAAGAACCATCACAAACAGCATCCTAATCAAGTGGTAGCATCACAATACTTGGTAGATATCAGAACCTTGACCTATACGTTCAAAAGTAAATTTAAGCAATCCAGCATTTATTTGTTTATTTATTTATAATAATTATTATTGGCAAACAGCTGGTGTCGCTATTGGCACCAGCTGTGCCAATTCATATGCGAATTTAGTAATGTTAGAGTGGGAACAGCAGAATGTTATGAATGTGAATGATGGGAAGGTGGCCTTCTATCGTCGATTTGTCAATGATATTTTTATTTGTTGGAAGGGTAATGAACATGGTTTGACTTCATTCCACCATCAATTGAACAGTAGTAGTCCTTTTTTGTGATTTACTCTTAATATGTCCACAGGTAGTATTAATTTCCTAGATGTAATAGTTTCTGTGGAGGATAATACTAGAAAAACTAAGGTGCACAGGAAGGATTGCTATACACCTGCATTCCTACATAGAGGGAGCATGCACCCACACCATGTTTTCTCTAATGTTGTAGTCAGACAGGGTATGAGGGTGTCTCGTTTATCAGGTGATGAAGCGAGTTTGATTATCTAAAAGATGCTTTTATGCACAGGGGTTATTCAACTGTTGAGATTGATCAAGCATTTAGGAAAGTTCGTAGAGAACGTCCTGTATGGGGGAGACCATATTACTCTTACCAGTTGCTATCTTTGTACAATTGTTCATCTCAAAGGCCATCTCATCTTCCTTTAATTCTTTCTTTTACCCAAGATATTGATTTGATAAAACATATAATACATAAGAATTGTTCTGTGTTGTTAGTGGATGATGAAACAAGTAAGGTAGTCGGTCCTTCTTCCACGTTTGTCTACAAGAATAGGAAAAATCTGAAACAGATGCTATGTTATCCTAAGCTTGTATGAACATCATCTACACTTATGGGAGGGACACAGAAGTGTAGATTTTGTCCATATTGTTCACAAGTGGACATATCTAGATTTTTTAAGCATCCTGTCATTGGGAAACTTTGAGAGCTACATCCGTCAGCTGGTTGTAACACAGTTAATTTGGTTTATGTTGCACATTGTGTTAAATGTTTTTGTTTCTACGTTGGCAAGATGAATAGAAGACTAAGAGACAGGATTTGGGACAATGACTATTATACAGGGAGAGGTGACTTGTTTAGTGCACTTGCAAAGCACACTCTTGAATTTGGAAGGGAACACACTTTTTTATTTCAAGTTTTATCTGTTATACATGACAATGGTAGACTAGGACCCATTAGTTACAATACTGAAAACATCAAATTAGAGTGAATCCTGAGGCTTGGGGCACATAGATACATGGGGCTTAATGATTTTGTTCCCATTGAATCAGCTCTAAGGATGAAGAAACTTAAATGAGAAAGTTAAGTAATGTATAACCATATTTTTATATTTATGTGTATTCCTATGTTGAATGTTAGTAGTAGCTGTTGCTTTAATTAACTTGCTCTTTGGCAATTGGATTACTAATTGTATTTTTTGGCGGGAATTTTATTGATTAATTGGCTGTTGGTAAGTTTGTATATAAGGATGCTGTGTTTTTCATTGTAACTATGTCTGATGGAGCGGTTTGTTTGACCGCAAAAGTGCTTACTTCTCGTTTTATTCTGTAATAAAAGAGCTTTTATACAATTTGCTGCCAGTGTTTGCCATCCAGGTTGGGATTTTTCATTCTGATTAATTATTTATTTATTTACATTTGTTTACCGGGGAATTCCAACTGGACACAGGTCCTTTTTCAGCGGAGGCCCGGGGAGAAAAGCTCCACAGAAATACATGGCAGATGGTAAACAATAACAATCAAAGTATGTATACAGTAGAGGTGATCATGACATGGAGAAATACAGGAGCACATTCGGTACAATTGAGCAGAAGCTCTAATTACAAACAGTGAGGAAACCAGAAGTAAAACACGGTGCTACAAATGTTCTAAACAGTAACTAGATAACAATAATAACAGACTAAATGATAACTAAATCCTGGCAGGATTAACAAGCAGTGAGTAATTCTCAGTTCAGTTTTATAGTGATAGAGGGGATACTCTATCCAAATCTGGGAAAGGAGAGAAGGGGGGTTTATTAGATGGGGTTAGAACAAGGACAAAGCCAGTGAGAACTTAGGTGAGATTTAAGTGCAGTCTTGAAAAGACTGCAGAAAGGAAGGATAGTTATGGTAGTGGAAAGGTTGTTCCAGAGCTTTGATATAGCGCAGGAAAATAATGCTTCACCTGCTGAGTTTTTGGCTTTGGTGACCTGAAGTAGATTTTTGTTGCAGGAGCGTAGTGGTCTGGAAGAGCGGTAGGGTTGGAGAATTGTATGGAGCGATGGGATTTGGAGAGGGTGGTTTACTAGTTTATGAGCAAAGGTGAGTTGAGTTTGGTGTAAGAGTTGTGGGAGTTCAAGCCAGTCAAGGTCTCTAAGGGAGACACAGTGGTGGCTGCAGTAAGAGGCACCAGTGGCAAATTTTGCGATTTTATTATAGCAGGCTTCGAGTTTGTGTAGGTCTGATTGTCTAAGATTTGTAAGTATGGGTGATGAGTAGAGTAGGGTGGAGATTAGTTGGGAATTGGCGATAGAGATTCTTGCTGGTTTGGTGAGGTATTGGAGGCTTCTATGTAAGGCACCCAGTTTTTTGTGAACCTTTTTATTGTTAGTGATATGTGGATGTCATATTTGAGGTTACTGTCAATCTGTACGCTAAGAAGTTTTGTGTGAACTGTTGGTGAAATGGAGGTATTATCCTTGGCTTGAATAGTGAAGTGTGGGGTGTTTGGGGTAGATCTGGAGGATTGGAAGATGAGGAGTTTGGTTTTATTTGGATTGAGGAGAAGCTGGGGATTAGATAGCCAGCTTTCAACTGACGAAAAAGATTCTTGGGTGATCTGTTGGAGTTCTGGTAGAGTTGGGGCTGAGCAGATGAGGGTGGAAATCATCTGCATACTGTATGAGGGAGGCATGTTTGGTGGCAGTGTGCAGGTTGTTGGTGAAAAGGGAGAAAAGTAGGGAGCCAAAGATGGAGCCTTAGGGAACCCTGAGAGTAACAGGGAGACGAGTGGATAGATTGTTGTCCCAGATGACTGATTGCTGGCGGCCTTGTAGATAGCTGTGGAACCAGTTAGTGGCTGGTGTGGAGAAAGAGAGGTCAGATAGAGCAGAGAGTAGAAGATTGTGTGACACAATGTCAAAGGCTTTAGATAGATCCAGAAATACAGCAGAGGAGAGGAGGCCATTGTTTTTGTGATGGAGGATAGTGTTGTTGAAGGAGAGGAGAGCAGTTGTCATGATGTGGTGTGGTCTGAAACCATGCTGGGTATTGGAGAGGAGGTTATTGTTAAGGAGGAATTTGGAGAACTGTGAGTTGATGCATTTTTCGAGTATCTTGAAGAGGGGGGAGAGGATGGCAATGGGGCGGTAGTTGGAGAGGTCAGATGAAGGGCCACTTTTGTGGAGGGGAATGATGTGTGATATTTTTCATAGTGGCACAATGAACCAATGAAACGAGGAGCCACCAAGCTGAAGAACACCAATACAAATCGTATCACAAAACGGAACTTTAATGAGCCAAAAAAAAAAACAAACGTAAACAACAAATGTGCAGCGCTTTTCGTTTAACTCATGTTAAACTTCTTCAGACTGTTACAAAACACTGACATCACTTCCTTTTATACAAATATTAATTTCAATTGATGCTAAATTAAAAACACATGTTCACCTCCCACCCCCCTTACTTAAATATACCAAGATCCGAGATACCGAGATTGCACTACATTGTTGAAATGGGAAATCTTTCCGCTCTGTACGGAGATCTTCATTCAGAAAAGTTCGAACATGTGGTCTTGGCCATATGTGGTTCAAACTTATAAATGTTCAATCTACTGAAGGGGACCAATATATATATATATATATTTTTTTTTTATTTATATGTATATACAATCAAGGAAGAGAAGGTTGAGATATGGAACTCAAAGTCTGGGAAAATTCACAGGGAGGGATATGAAGTTCAGTGAGAGGGAGTTTAGGGGACAGACGTTGGGAGAGCATTTGGAAAAAGATGAAAGTGTGTAAGGAGGTGAGAAGTAGAGCAATTTGGGGGTAGAGGTGAGAAGAGTAGTGACGATGTAGAAGTAAGAGAGGTCAGAGAGTGGGAATTAGAGTTTTTTTTAGGGGAGGAATTTCAAGGAGGGTTTTTACAATGACATGTCCAGGAGTTAACAAGGTGTTCTTTGAGAGATTTTTGAATTCATGTGTGTGAGGTATTTTACAGATGGCCAAGGGAAATTTGTTCCAGGAAAGAGCAGGAATGTAGCTATACAAGTTTTGGCCTATTGTTCTTTTAGGTTTGTAGATGTCTAAGTGTAGTTGGTCAGATCTCTTGGGGTTTCTAGCTGGTGTATGAAGAGAGATGAGTTAGGAGATGTCAGGGCAGGAGAGGGTTTATTAAGGATGGTATGAATAATAAGTAGTTGAGAGGATTGAAGTTTATGAGGGAACTCTAACCTCTTTAAAGCCTTGAGAGAATTACAGTGATGAAAGAGGTCTGGTTTGCTGCAAACCTGGCTACTTTGTTTTCAGTGGCTTCCAGTTTAGCTAGTAGACCAGTCTATTAGTTGATTAGGATTTGTGACCTATAGAGGAAGCTGGGTAGAAGGTAGGCATAGGCAAAAAGAATTTGAGAGTCCTTTGTAAGAAATTTTTTGTTTCTATTGAGTGGACCAAGTTTTAGGTGGGTTTTCTTAATACAGTGGTGGATATGTAGGTCAAATTTGAGTTTATCATCAATAATGGCCCCTAGAAGCTTAGTCTGAGTTTTGACGTTGATGATAGTAAGTGATGTTATGAAGAAGGTGGGTTTGAGGTGGACAAGTGATTTTGGAAGATGTAGCAAGAGTTTGGTCTTTTTGAGACTGAGAATGAGTTGGTTGTTAGTGAGCCATTTTTCAATAGAGTTGAAGGAGTTTTGGGTGAGGATGTGCAGATCAGAGAGAGAGTATCAGAGGTAGAGATGATAGTCATCCATGTATTGAATGAGGGTAGATTGTGGACAGGATGTATAGAGGTGATTAGTGAAGATGTTGAACAGTAAGGGACCAGGAATAGAGCCTTGCAGGACCCCGATCTTGATGGGGAGGAAGGAGGATAGGGAGGAGAGCCATTTAACAGATTGTTGTATCTTTTAGAGGTAGCTAGTGAACCAGGAAAAAGTTAGGGTAGAAACGTTGAGGTTGGAGAGTTTGGAAAGGAGTATTGGGTGAGAGTCAGTGTCAAAAGCTTTTGAGAGGTCTAGGAAGAGACAATAAATCAATTTGTTGTTATCTCTAGGGCTATTGAGATACTGTGGTTAGTATGGAAGCCATGTTGGGTAAAGATGAGTAGGTTTTCTATGAGTAGATAGTCCAAGATTTGCTTATGTACATATTTTTATAGTATTTTAGAGAGGGGGACAGTGTAGCTGTAGGACGGTAGTTAGATATTCAGTGCCTTTGTGGATAGGTATAGTAAAGAATGGTTTCCATACCGAGGGAACTGTGGATTCTGATATAGAGCAGTTTATGAGGATGGAAATTGTGTGTGACATGGAGTTTGCAGCTAGCTTAAGGCAAAATGGAGGTAGTTTGTCGACAGAGGGAGAGCAAGGCTTAAGCTTAAATAGGAGCCGTTTTATGTAGCTGGTGGGAACAGGTTTGAAAGAGAAGTAATTATTTTCGTTAGAGGTGGTGGTGGGGGTCAGAGAAGTTAGGGGAGTTTGAAGTTGGTATTAGTTTACTGATGGAGTCTATAAAGTAGGAGTTAAGTAAGATGGCTATTTCTAGGGGGGGGGATTGTTTGGACAGGGGTTTGGTGTTTTGGGGTTGCCTGGGTGGAGGATTTGATTGACAGTGTTCCAGAATTTTTGGGGGTTGTTGTGATGTGTAGTCTGGGAATTTAGGCAGAAGTTTTTCTTGTCGATGTTGACTTGTTTTTAGTGAGGTTACAAAGTTCTTTATAGGTTTGTTGATAGAAGGGGGAATTTAATCTTAATCCAGAGTTTCTAAGCATTATCTATTTTGTGCACCAGAGAGCATATGGACTGAGATAGCCAGGAGAAGAAGAGAAATTTTACTCTTATTGTGCTGGGGGGGGGGGGGGGGGCAAGTGAGTTGAGTATATTTATAAATATGGAATTAAATTTTTGGACTGCATCATCTAGAGGAAGGCATGAAAGAAAGGACCAGTTAATAGAGGAGAGCATGTTATTGAATATGTGAGGATGGAAGTTAGAGAGGCTTCAACAGTCTTTGAATTTGTGTGGCCTTTGATGGTGAGGGTGGAATCTATGAACACAAATTGGTGAGTGGTCTCTGATGGAATCAGGTAGAGTTTCAGGGTGGTGATATAGGTCAGGACTGGAAACTAGTATCCAATCTGTAAAAGTACTGGAGTTGGTTGGCTTGTTATAGTGTCTGTGGGGGTAGAAATTAGTTGTGCGAAGCCATGTAAGTTTAAGCAAGAGGTGGGTGAGCTGGAGGTTTGGGATAACCAATTGATGTTGACATCTTCTAGTAGAGTGGTTTCATTAGGTATGCTGAGGGTGAGCCAAGAGAGGGTTTGTTCTAATACAGGCACATTGTCACTGGGGGTATATATAGCAGCTATTGTTACGGTTTTATAGTTGATAGATTTACAAAGAGTTCTGATGGGTGAAATGAGGGGGGAGGGTTTGATACTGGGGACAAGTTCAAGTGGCCAGAGTATAATATGGCAACTCCTCTACCTTTTTTGTTCGGTCAATCAAGACGAAGTATGTTATAGCCAGTGGGAAGGAATGAGTTGTCTGAGATATAGGGTTTAAGCAATGTTTCTGTGATTGTAATTATGTCAGGAGAGTAGTGGGCCACCCAAGCATAAAATGTGCTTATTTTGGGGGGCTTACATTGGGGTGAATGAAGTGGAGAAGCTAGTTAAGGAGGGGAAAGAGGATTGAAGAAAGAGAGGAAAATGGTGAGAGTGTGACAGGATGAGGAGAGGAGGAAGAGGTGGTGGGGTGGGATGGGTAACAATTAGTTAGCTATAAATGTAATATATTTAGGGGTGGGGGAATGGGGGTAGGGTAGGGGAGTGGTGTGAGCCTGAGCATAGCGAGGGCGAACAGAGCAGGCTGAGCCATGACCAGTGGACCGCTAAGATAGAAAAACTATCAGCGAGACCTAAACATAAGTTTACAGGGTGAATACAACAGTAGTTTGAGGGGATAGCCTAGGGGAGTTAGTGGTAGATGTTAAAGTTATTAAGAGAGTCCTTGGCAAAGAAAATGAATAGAAGGAGGGGATAGTTTTTACCTTCCGTGCCCTTCCCTGAAACTAGTTAAGTGCAGACGTGATGCAGAAGCTAGGGAGAGAGACAAGGAAAGTACAGTTTTGTACCTACCATAAATGTAGATGTCCGATAGGTATGCATCTGCAGTCATAACATATGGGTTGTCCTGCCTCAGGTAGCCCTTCGGTCGGCCGGATTCCAAAGTCTGGGTCTGGCCTCGGCTGATGTCGCACTTTCCCCGACGTCAGAGCTTCTGGGGTATAAAGGCATCAGCCGACGCCATTTTCCTCAGTGTTTCTTGCCCCAGATGCCAGGTGCCCTCTAGGAAGGCTAAATTTGGATAAATGTTGAAAATTCCAAACAGCAGCAAACAACATATATATATACATATATACATAAAAACAAATACACCATAATAGATTCCCCCAGCTAGCTGAAAGAGGGGTAAGCACCCTAGGAATACCGCAGAGGGGAAGGAGGGTGGGTAATCCTGACTGCAGATGCATACCTATCGGACATCTACATTTATGGTAGGTACAAAACTGTACTATGTCCTTCAAGGATGCATCTGCAGTCATAACATATGGGTAGAATACCATAGCCAAACAGGGGGAGGAGGTACTAAGATAAGGATGGTGTAGTTAAGATCCCCTG
Organism: Protopterus annectens; assembly: GCF_019279795.1. Lineage (NCBI taxonomy): Eukaryota > Metazoa > Chordata > Ceratodontiformes > Protopteridae > Protopterus > Protopterus annectens. The sequence continues at coordinate 1,506,363,962 of NC_056746.1, read as the reverse complement.
TAAAACTGCAGTTGCAAAACCTGCTCGGGATCTGGAGTATAAGGGTAGATTGTAATGCTTGGCAAATGTATGCACGGAGCTCCAAGCAGCAGCTTCTAAAATGTCCTTGGTAGCCACCCCTCGTAGGAAAGCTGTAGTGGTGGCTGTGGCTCTTGTGGAGTGAGGTCTGATATTTTCAGGAGCTGTCTTTCCATGAAAAGAGTAGCAAAAACAAATGCAATTTCCTATCCATTTTGAAATTGTCTGTTTGGAAATTGATTTTCCTTGCACTCCAGTTGCATATGCTACAAAAAGTTGATCAGTTTTTCTGCTGGTTTTAGTTCTGTCCAGATAGTAGCATAGTTGTCTGTGTACATCCAAGGTGTGCAATAGTTTTTCCCCCTTGTTCTGTGGGTTAGGGAAGAACGTAGGCAAATGAATAGCTTAGTTCAAGGATACCCTGGATACCACCTTTGGCATGAAAGTAGGATTGGTTCTCAGGGACACTCTATCCTGGTGAAAAATAAGGAAAGGTTGCACTGCCATTAGTGCCTGTAACTCGGATACTCTTCTTGCTGAAGTGATTGCCAGAAGGAAAGCAGTTTTCCAAGATAAGAACTGTAAGTCTGCTGATGCTGCTGGTTCAAAAGGGGGTAGTGTTAATTTTTCCAGCACAAAATTGAGATCCCACGCAGGCAGAGAGGGTCTCCTTGGAGGTTTTACATTTTTGATCCCTCTTAAAAATTGTCTGAGGAGAGGGTGAGAGAAGATGGGAGGATCCATGTTGTACTCTGCTGAAATTGCTGAAGCATGAATCTTAATGGAAGAATAGGAGAGGCCATTGTGGAACAGTTCTGCTAAGTATTCTAGGATGTGTGCTAGGTTTGCCAGTGTGACATCTGTACCCTTTGATGTGCTCCAAATGAGGAATCTCTTCCATTTAGCTGAGTATGTCTTCCTTGTGGAGGGTCTGTGAGCCTCCAGGATAATGTCCTTGACCCTCTGAGATAAGACAGTTTGGTTTTGTTTTAAACAATTTTCCAGGCAGTTAGCTGCAGTGTTTTCAAGTTTGGATGCAGGGTCTTGAAGTTGTTCTGTGTTAGAAGAAGAGGCCATCGGGGTAGAGGCCATGAGTTCGCCCGAGACATGCTTCTCAGTAGCGGATACCAGTGCTGCCTTGGCCAGTCTGGAGCTATTAGTATCACCTTTGGCTGTTCCTCCTTGATCTTCAGTAGAACTTTGTACATCAATGGGAGAGGTGGAAATGCATACACTGTTAGGGCATTCCAGCTGAAAGAAAGAGAGTCCACCCTCCAGGCTTGTGGGTGGTATACCCTTGAGCAGAATTTCTTCAGTTGGTGGTTGAGTGGGGAAGCGAACAGGTCTATCTCTGGCATTCCCCATTTGCTTGTTATGAGTTTGAAGATGTCTGGATGCAGCATCCATTCGTGAGCATCCGTGGTAGTTCTGCTTAAGCTGTCTGCTAATGAATTTTCTTTTCCTGGTACGAAGTTGGCCTGCAGTTGGATGTTGAGATTCAGGCCTAGGTTCCAGAGATCCATTGCCATCCGGCATAGAGGGTAGGAATGAGTGCCTCCCTGTTTGTTTATGTACCACATGACTGTGGTATTGTCTGTCCGTATTAGCAGATGTCCTTGCTGGAGGAATGATTTGAATGCCTCGATTGCATACTTCACTGCCAGCATCTTCTTTAGGTTTATGTGCAAGTTCAGCTGGTCTTGAGACCATAGGCCTTGGATACACTTGTCCTCCATGTGTGCTCCCCATCCTAGGTCTGAGGCGTCCGTGGTGATGGTCTGCCTTGGTCGTGGTTTGTTGAAAGGCAACCCTCTGTTGGACTGGCAGGCCTGAGCCCACCACTGGAATTCCTTCTTTAGGCATGGAATGATTGGTATCATGGTTTCTAGACTGTGCCTGTGTTGAGACCATACATTCCTTAGGTACCATTGTAATTTCCTCATATGCAGCCTGGCATGCGGGATCAAGATTATGCAGGATGCCATGTAACCCAGGGCCTGCAGGACTTTCCTTGCAGTAAGCTGAGCTTGTCTTGTCAAAGCCATGAAGTAGACTGGGAGTTGCTTTTGTTTTTCTTCTGTGAGAAAAGCCATCTGAGTTATTGTGTCCAGATACGCACCCAAAAATGTTATCCTTTGGGATGGCACTAGTCTTGACTTCTGGATGTTGACTGTGTATCCCAAGGCCTGTAACAGGTGTATGACATAGGCCAAATCCTTCAGTAGTTTTGCCTTGTTGTCTGCTTGTATTAGGCAGTCGTCCAGGTATGGGTAGATTTGAATTCCCTGAAGCCTGCAATGTGCAATTACTGATGCCAGGCATTTCGTGAATACTCTGGGTGCAGTAGATAAGCCAAAGGGCAATGCTGAGAATTGATAATGCTCTGATCCTGCAAGAAATCTGAGGTGTCTTCTGCAATCTGGTCATATAGGGACGTGCAGGTATGCCTCCTTGAGATCTAGAGTCACCAGCCAAGACTCCTTGCCCAACATGGGAAGAAGTTGCTGTAGGGTCAGCATTTTGAATTTTGGCACAATGAGATATGTGTTTAGTGCGGACAAGTCAAGAATAGGCCTCCATTGGTTTTCTTTTCTTGGTACAAGGAATAGTCTGGAGTAAAACCCTTGGCCTTGTTCCATAGATGGTACCCTTTCTATCGCTTTCATCTGGAGTAAATTGTTGATTTGTCTTAAAGCCTCTGGCTTCTGGTTTGGTGGAAGGTTTGGCATTCCGCTTCTTCTTGGTAAAGTGTGGAAGTGAAACCTGTATCCTTTGTCTATTGTTTGCAATGTCCATGTGTCTTTTGTAATGCAATGCCAGTTTTTTGAGAATACAGCCAGCTTTCTGCCCAAGGGTGCTTCCAGTTGTTCCCTGGTAGGCGGAATCAGAATCAAGTCATTGTGTCTGTTCTGTGGAAGTGGTTGTAGTTGCAGTTGTGGCACTACTCCTCTGGTTGGCAGGCTGCCACTGACGACCCCTGTAGGCACCCTTTGATTGACCTCTGCCTCTTGGGCATCTATTCCTGCCCCTCTGTGCTCTGGAGGTGTCTGGAAAGGACCAATTCTTTGAAGGCCAGTTTCTGCTGAACCTCGGAGGTTGAACTTGCAGAAAATCCTTTACTGTTTGCACAGATTTTGCTTTTTCTTCCACCTTCTTTAGAATCTCCTGTGCAGGGGAGCCAAATAAACTTTGTTTCTCCATTGGAGCATCTAGGAGTTTAGCCTTGACAAGGTCTGGCAGGGATTGCTCTTTTAGCCAGGCATGCCTTCGAATTACTGCCCCAGTCATAGCTGATCTAAATGAAGCCTCCAGTGCATCATAGCCACATTTTAAGAAATGATTACTGACCTGCTGAGAGTTGTGTACCAAATCCTGAAGGGACTTACGGTCTAAAGGTTCAGGAGAAGAAAGCTTTTTATTCAGCTGATCTAACAAATATTCCTGATACTGTATCATATGGAATTGACAGTTTAATGCCCTGGCAGAAAGCGTAGCAGATGTGTAAACCTTTTTTCCCCATCTCTTTAATGCTCTTGACTCTCTTTCAGAGGGAAGGGGGGTTTTGGCAGTGGTAGCTGCAACACCTTTTGGGCCCTGAGAGATAGTTTCTGGGTCTGCAGCATGGGCTTTATACAAGTGAAAGTGAGAATCCGGGACCCTGTAATATCTGTCAGGTTTGGTAGGGGCTGGTGGAAGAGAATCAGGGGAAGAACTGACATCATTATATGCATCATCAACTACAGTAAGCACAGGTGGTATGGCTAAAGGCCTATGCTGGGGCAAATGTAAAAATGTCCTTAGTCTTTTTCTAGAATCAGAGAAATCCTGACCCTGCCATTGAAAGTGTTCCCTCATTGAGTGTAAAGTCTCCCCAAAAGAAAATTCTTCTGGAGGGGAGGCAGAAGGAATAGAGTCTTCTGCATCTGAATCCTCATAAGGCGAATATGCCCCTTCCTGATGGTCTGATAAATCTGATCCATCCGAGGAGTAATCAGAGGAGAGAGGTTCAGGGGGTTCAGTCCTATATCTTTTGTCAGGAGGAGGGTGGGAGGCCCTGTCTGGGTGAGGTTGGGAACCCCTAATCAAGGATATAAGGTCCTCAGAAAGGCTGAGAATTTGTGAACTTGAGGAAGGTCTCTGAGAAGTAGATTTTGCAGGTAAAGCTTTTGAAATTTTAGCTGCTTTAGCCCTGGAGAAGGCCTTAATAGACATAGAAGCAGGGGGCCTAGCTGCCCCACGTGCAGGAGTAGAAATGTCCAATGGAAGGGTGTCGGACAATTCTTGTGCGCTTGCTTCTTCGGTAGGGATTTCTGAAGCCGACTCAGCCGGGGCCTCTCTGGCCTCGGTTGTCGGAGGTATGATTTCGGCAGAAGTAAGAACCGAGGACTCAGTTTCAGCCGAAACCGAGACACTCGCGGTAGGCCTAAACGTGGTTTCAGCCGAAACCGCAGGCCACGAGTGTCGGTCCTTTTCCTTGTGTTTTTTGGCTAAATGTGTAGTCGGAGTCTCCGACGGCATTTTATATGCAAAAGCGGATCCAAAAAACTCTTCTGCAAACTCCGACCGACGTCTAAGAGTCCGTCGGTTGAAGGAGGCACAGGCTAAACAAGCTGATACCTCGTGGTCTGGGCCTAAGCAAGGAAGACAGTAAGAATGGAAATCCTTATGAGGTATTTGTTTCCCACAAGTTAAACAATTATTTACATTGTCTGACATCGGCTGAGGCAAGAAAGAGTCCCTAACGGGGTACTTAGCTTTTTTAGAAGTTTTCGGTAGTTGAATTCTCTGGATCTGACCGACCGGCACCTGCGAACAGCTTCTGCTTCGGGCACCGCGCGGCAAGAAAGACTGAGGAAAATGGCGTCGTCTGATGCCTTTATTCCCCAGAAGCTCTGATGTCGGGGAAAGTGCGACATCAGCCGAGGCCAGACCCAGACTTTGGAATCCGGCCGACCGAAGGGCTACCTGAGGCAGGACAACCCATATGTTATGACTGCAGATGCATCCTTGAAGGACATCTGGAGGTTAGACACAATGGGAGTGAAGGGGGCGAGGTTAGGTGACTGAGATAAGTGTGCACTCCACAGCCTTGCTAAAACCTTTTATATAAAAAAGACTTTGTAACAGAGAGTGAGGATGGAGTATTAAGAAACGTACGTTGAACCTTTGATGGTGATGGTCCTGACCTTGGCCACTTATCACCTGTCCCTGGTTCAATTTCTAGCCAAGAAGGCAGTTACTCAGCCAGTTGTTTTCAGAGGGGGAGGGGGAGGGGGAGTGAGGCCACAAGTTTCTGGTAGGTGAGTTGAGCCTTATTATTTATAGTATTATATAAAAATCAGTGTATACCAAGATTATATATTCTTTCTGAAGCAGGTCTAGGCCTTTTTGAAATTGATTCCATGTATAGGTCTGCAATCACAGGACTGCATACATAATCTGCTTACCTCACCAGATTCAAACATAGTGAAAGCTTTAAAACATGAAGAGAACAAGTCTAAGATGACTTCTCTGCATAGTTTAATAGAAGCATATTTGTGACAAGTGGAAATGAAAATGAAACAAGTAGATAAAAATCACTCAGCAACTGAATGTGCCAAAAAACAAAAGAAAGAACATAAGGAGAAGGATCAGACGACGAGGTAAGAAATATGGAAAAGGCATAAATATAGCTGCAAGTACAGAAAACTACTGAAGCAACCTCATTTTGACTCTATCCTCCCTACTCCCAACCCCCTTAGGTGTGCCGCAAAGCTCAATCCTAGGACCCCTTCTTTTTAATATCTTCACAAACCAACTCCACTCAGCTACCTCTAAAGCCGACGTAGTCCAATATGCTGATGACACAACTCTCATATGCTCTGCACCCAATGTCCGACTTCTCCAACAAAAAGCCCAAGAAGCCTTTTCTGAACTAGAGAACTGGCTTAGCAACTCACAACTCATACTAAATCCCAAGAAAACACAACTAATGCTATTCCACTCTACTAAAATGAGCAACCTTACCTTCTCTGTACTCTCTGCCAACAAAACCCAAATCACTCCTGTCACTGAGGCTAAACTCCTAGGAGTTACCATTGACCAGCAACTCAAATTCACAAAGCACATATCAACAACCATCACTAAAGTCCACAAAAAGCTAGGTTCCCTCTATTACTGTAAAAGGTATCTAACCACCAAATCTTGAATTGCAATAGCCAGGACCCACCTCCCATCTACTCTGCTTTATGCATCCCCAATTCTGACTAATCTTTAGAAAATTGACCTTAATAAACTTTCCATCTGTTGCACCAAAATCGCTAGATTCGCTACCAATGCCAACTCACGATCCCACCATTGCCTTTCCCTACAAGGCTTGCACTGGCTTGAACTTCCAAACCTATTAAGGTACCATCAACTCAGCCTAGCTCATCTAATTCTGTACTATCCCAAGAAAACCCCTGACCTGACTGGCATGCTGAACTTCTACAATTCAAATAGACAACTACGGTCTTCCAACAAAGCCTTAATCGAAGCCATCACATGCAAAAACAACAATGGGGAATCACTACTTGCCCATTAAATAGCAAAAATATGGAACAACCTTCCCCCTGACCTCAGACTACAAAACTCCCACACCCTCCTTCAAAAGCCTACTTAAAACATACCTCTTCACCAACTATCTATGCAATAGTAATTGACCCCCTGAAGCCTCATCCACTCACTATTTCTACACCCCATCTGTCCTGGGCAACACAAACAACACACTCTAACTATACCTATCCATGTGTGAGCAATAAACTTTATATGAGTGCATGTACATATGTGTGTGTGTGTGTGTGTGTGTGTGTGTGTGTGTGTGTGTGTGTGTGTGTGTGTGTGTGTGTATGTATATATGTGTGTGCGTATGTGTGTGTGTGTGTGTGTGTGTGTATATACAGATATATATATATATATATATATATATATATATATATATATATATATATATATATATATATATATATTATATTTAGGTTTACTATTGTTTGTTCGAATGGAAAAACATTTTCTGTTCAAATAAACAAATAATAATACAGAAAGAAAAAAAAACTACCGCTGACAATGTCGAACAAAATGCTCAGTGCATTTCACTCGACATTGTTGTTGAAACCACCACATGATAGCTGTACAGGAGCTGATGTACATCAGACTCCTACATGACCCCCACACCCCCTTTACTTATATATTCTCCGAGATCGCACTACAGTGGAGGTATGGATGACTTTCCACTCCCCATTGTACTGTGATCTCTGTGCAGATAGTCGACTTACACTTAATGCTGGTTTTTACTGCATTGTCTTCTCCTTAACCCCAAAACGACTAAACTATTGATCTTTACTCCTACGCAAAAGTCCACCCCAATCGACCTCATTATTAAATCTAATAATGGCACAATCATATATCAAGATACTTCCACCAAACTCTTAGGAGTAACTATTGACCACAACCTGAACTATGATACTCATATCAATACTACAATAAAATCAGTTAACCAAAAACTAAGCTCCTTCTATACAATGAAATCCTTCCTTACTCCCATAGCTAGAAATACTATTGCCCACACCTACCTTATCTCAACCCTCTTCTATGACTGTCCTATATACACAAATCTATGTAAAAGCAACCTCAACAAACTGGTAATCTCCTACAATAACATTGCCAGATTTGCTACCAGCTCACCTTTCAGAATGCACCACTGCCAAAATCTGAAGCAACTGGGTTGGCTGGAACTGTCTAATCAAACTATATTCCACCAACTGATTATTGCCCATAAAACCCTTCATCATCCATTTAATACACCAATTCTCAAGAGTCTAATCAGCCCATATAAAAATCTCACAAACCTACGCTCAGCAAATAAACTACTGGTATCTAGACAAAAGCCCAACAATAAAACAGAAAATTCCCTTTTCTCTAACACTGTGGGAAAAACATGGAACCTTCTACCTGTTGAACTCGTATCTCTTTGTTCAACTGCACTATTCAAAAAAAAAACTCAAATTATACCTTACAACCCACTGGCTATGTTCTTGTACTAATCCTAACTAAGATTTCTCTTCCTGTCATCCTAGATTATAGCACCAAATTAATACTCACTCTATAGCCACTTTAAGACCATTACCTTCTTAGTTAGACTTTTTATACCCTTGAAAGACTGTATTATTTTACTGCCTTATAGCTAAGTCACTGCCTTCTACTAATTCTCCAGTCTTGTATATATAGGTTCATAGGTTCATACTAGGCTATCTGCCCTAGGGCACTTATAAGCCTAGCCAGAGTGTGTTTGGCTTTCGCCACCCATTTTAAATTAATTTTGCTATGCCCTTTTTTGAGGTTAGTATACTGTGCCTCTGTCTATATCTGTTCTATTTTCCTGTGCCTTATTTATAATTTTCTCTTGTGAATCTCATACATCCTTCTGAATATTCTTTTCTTCTACTATTTGTTGGTCAACTGCACATAAAAAAAATAAAAATAAAAAAAATATAAAAAAATATATAAATAAATAAATAATAAAAGGGGATTTTATATATATATATATATATATATATATATATATATATATATATATATATATTTTTTTTTTTTTTTTGCTGTTTTTCTATCATGAATGCTAAGTTACCATGTAACCTGTTGTGTCTGACAAGTGAACTGTAACCAAAGTTGTAATATTTTGTTTGTTCTTGTTTTTTATGTGGAGCTTTTCTCCCCGGGCCTCTACTGAAAACGGGCATATATCCAGTTAGACTAGCCCGGTCAACAAATGTAAAATGAATAAATAAAAATTATGCAAATCGACTATCTGGTTCACAAATATTTGTGCGGTCGACATTCTGATTTTTGGCACATTGCAGCCGACAGAATGTTGTTTGCACAAACATATGTAAACTATATATATATATATATATATATATATATATATATATATATATATATGGTTATATGACAAGTGGTGTCCCACAGGGCTCGGTCCTTGGCCCTCTATTGTTCAGCATCTACTTCTCAGAAGTACAGGCCAACATGGGAGGACTTTGGCTGACAAAGTTTGCAGACGACTGCAAACTGGGCACCATAGTGGAAAGTGCATCGGACATGGATATCCTTCAGAAGGGACTCACGGAAACAGATAGCTGGTGCCAGAGCCATGGCCTGAAGTTAAACGCCAAAAAATGTATAGTCCTACCCTTCGGGAAAAACAAGGTAACCCCAAGCTACCATATAGGTGGCAATCCACTAAGCACAGAAGAGGTTATCAGGGACCTGGGGACCCAGGTTGACAGTGGCCTTTCTTTTGACACTCACGTTGCTAAAGTGGTTAGAAAGACCTTCTACATTGCCCACCTGATCATGAAGGGATTCACATCCAGATCTAGTGAGGTCATTGTTCCCCATGTACTCTTCACTTATCAGACCAATGATTGAGTACAATGCCCCATTCGGGATGTATCTCACCTGACATCTGCAGCAATTGGAGAGACCCCAAAAGTTCCTCACCAAAAGGATAAAGGGACTCCAAAATCTGTCATATGCTGCCAGATTGAAGAAACTCCAGCTCTATTCAGTCGCATACCGTCTGCTCAGAGGTGACATGTGCCTGACATACAAGGCCATGTCCAACCCGGAATTAATGGACATGCTCCACCTCAAAAAATCCAAATCCACCAAAACCACTAGAGCAAGCGACTTAAACCTTAGCACGGATATGAATAGGACGTGCTGGAGGGATAGATTTATCACTCAGAGACTCCCTATGCTGTGGAATAAAATCCCAGTCCATGTGAGGCAGAGCACCTTGCTGGCTCTGTTCAAGAGAAATCTTGACCGTGGATGGGAGATCATAGGTTTACCCCGGGAATCATCTCTGTGTCACTGCTGGACAGAGGCACAACAAACTAATGGGCACAGTATTTTTTCATATAAGGGGTGGCGTAAGCCACAAAACTTTGGGCTAGGCTTATAAATGCCTTAGGGCAGATAGCCTAGTATAAACCTATGAACCTATACATATATATATATATATATATATATATATATATATATATATATATATATATATATATGGGTCTACGCTGAATGATCAAAATTACAAAACTTCGAATTCGTATGGTCAGGACCATCTGATCGAAGTTTTTTAATTTCGAATATTAAAAAAAAGAAAAAAAAAAACAAAAACAAATTAAAACACATATATGCAGGGGGCAAGCCCCCTTGCTATTAAAATATACCAACTCCGAGATCACACTAAGGCGAGTAAAAGGGAATATTTCCATTCCGCACTGTATGGAGATCTCTGTTTAAGTGTTCGAAGTTTTAAAATTTCAATCATATGGTTTCAGCCATATGAAATTCAAAGTTCTAAACTTTGATCACTTAAATAGGACCCATAAATATATATATACAGTGGCGGCTGGTGACTTCAAATCACAGGGGGGCTGCAGGAGACAGCTGAATGGGTGGGGTCAAGGGGGGTGTGGTCAACCAGAAAGGGGAGGAGCTATGCACAAAACCACAAAAAACTAACTTTAATTAAATACGCTGCCCTGGGTGGCAAACCATCATTATGAAAGTCCAATCAAGACAAAAATAAGTGTAGAAGAATAAAAATATTTCAGTGCATTGGCTGCATGACAGCTTACTTAATATCTAGATGGAAACAAAAGGTTGTGAGGCATGAAAAAATAAATTACTTTTAAATACATTACTGGAATGCCAGTCAAAATCAAGTATAAGAAAAACCAGAAGCACTCAACTCAAACCACTTCTCCTTGCACTGCAGTCCTAATTATAATATATTCAGCTTTATTAAAGTACCAAGTAACATGCTGAAAGTAGAAATCTATGTGATGCCCCACTTGTAAAAATGTTTCTTATCCAAAAAGACCTGCTGCCTGACAACTTGTTTCATGGGGAAAACATGATAAAAGTAAAAAATGAAAAGCAAACAAGAAACAAGCTCAAGATACATTGCTTAAAGGATTACTGTACAGGTTATGGACCACACATGATTGGCATTCTGTTTAGTTTACGGATAAAGTCTGTAGAGATGACTGGAAGTCTCCAACAAGTGTAATGAGCTTTTTAAAATAATGGAATCCTGTCCTTTAATACCCAAGGCTTATACATTATCTAGTCAAGTATTCTCTGCATGGCAACAACAGAAAGGCTTTCAATGTTGGCAATTCTTTAACAGTATGCTTATTAAAGCTTACTTGCATCTTACGATCTCAGACAAGCTTACCTTATGGTCATTAAAGCATTGCTACTTAAAAACACAGAGCAACAGGCACTTTGAGTAATAAGCATAAATCTGAGTAATAAGAATAAATCAACAGTACAAAAATATGACAGAAACCAGACCATTCTGCAAAATCAAGGACAGATGAAAAGCCACTGTAGTACTTATGCAGTGTGTCCTCCCCATCCAAGGTAGATACAACTACTCCTTGCCTTGCTTGGACACATCCAGAGTCACTACATAGGGGAGTGGGGTGCAACAAGCATGTCACAATTTGAAATCTCTCTGGCTGACTGTGATGGCCCTGACACATTTGTCATACCTCTCAACCTCAAGAGCAAGAAATCTGGACAAAGCCATACACAGAAGTGGGACAAAGGCCCAACAATAAGGACAATTTTTAAATATTGCTCTAATAAACTTAGAAAGATAATAGAATAGGTCTTGCATTAGTATGAATTTTCTGAAGGGTATAAAATCTGAAACTCAAATGTCTGTCATTTTCTAACTTCAGTCTTTAGTGATTTGTCACTAATTTGCCAAAAAACACAATTTTATGAAAAATGGACCAAATATGTGATGCAAAAATATAAAATAGACACACAATACAGCTGCTACCTGTGAAAGAAGGGACACTTTAATATTAGTACTGCTACCTTGAGCAGCTAACAAAATATAAAAGAATCTACATGCATTTCAAGTAATCTATAACTTTGATTATTACAGTTATTTCTTAATTGTAAACCCTCCATGTTTTCTTCCAAAATTGCTATTTTGCGGAGGGATTATAAGGGGGAAGAGCAACATTTTGAGCCAAAAATTGGGGACAGTTGAGAGGTTGGCTATGCCTAATTCTATAAAGCAATTTATTTGCATGTACCTCTCAACCTGTTAATGCAGTAAATCTGAACAAGGCCAAATATATTGGGGGCACATATAAACAGTACTAAAAATTGCTCTTGTATTAATTGAGACAGTTGATAGAACAGCTCTTACTTTAACATGCATTTTTCTGAAGGTTATGAAGTCTGAAACTTATTATTGAGTGACTTCTGGCAAATCATTTAGGAATTAAAATTACAAATTTTATGAACAACAAACCAAAAATAAGAAGCAAAAATCTATTCATTCTTTGAAAATCTGGACAGTTGGGAGGTATAGTTCAGCTGGGCCTGTCTGAGTTTGCTGCCCTTCCCCGCCTGACAAAATAATGGTTGAATGGAGCCTCTGCAGCCATTCCAATGAACCATTATACTTGGCTATTTCACTCCATTTACCATAAACACTAATGTGCATACTGCTTTACTTCTATGATGAGTTGGACTTCATTTGAAAGTTTTATTTTGTATTTTACAGCACAAACACTAAGTCATCTGTTAAACAAAGCAATGCAGTCTCACAATGAAAACTTAGCATTAAAACTTCTCTGCCCTTGAAACTCACATTCATTGAAACAGCATTGAAACCCACATTCAAAGAAAATACATTTTGCCAGTGGCAGATAAAGATTAATTTTGGGCTGTTTTCGAATCATAGGCTCCTTGCATATGAAACATACATGTGCTCTTTGATACACCTTCCTCATTGTACTAAAATTATATTCCTTGTACAATACAGTACACTTGTTAGAGGGTGTTTTAAATTTGTTTTGAACATTTTTCCAGTAAGCAATGAAACAAACCATATGCATCCATAATGGCAAAACTGCCCAGTTGAGAACATTTATCATAAAAAAGTCTACTCAGACTTCCACAGTCCACCATTATTAGTAAATATACACAATTCTACAGTCCACCATTATTAGTAAATATGCACAATTCCACAGTCCACCGTTATTAGTAAATATGCACAATTCTATAGTCCACCATTATCAGTAAATATGCACAATTCTACAGTCCACCTTTATCAGTAAATATGCACAATTCTACAGTCCATTATCAGTAAATATGCACAATCTCTGAAGTCAGTCATCTAAATAATTCCACATTAATGAAATCTGTAACTAATGAAGCGGTTGCTGCTAGCAATCACCTTTATATTTCATGGTTTCATCGAAAAATAAAGTGTCTGTTGCCCCTCAGGAATAAATTGCCTATATTACATTAAAAAATGATAAGCTAGTAATAATATTGCAAGAGGAAATGGATGGCAAACTGATAACGAACTCATAGTTAGTATCTTCACCAAGGAGAACATTCTCAGTACGGCAGCATCCACCCCTTGTGGGAGTAAAACCCACAGCCTTCTGCATCAAAAGCAAGTAAACAACCTGTTGTGCTATAGTATTAACTTGGCAAAGCACTAAACTTCTATTCCCCTGCAGTTCTCAGCTCCTTGTAAAATCTACTCAATACTCAACTGCATCTCAACTTCGTAGCTCAAGAAAACTAGAAAAAGCCAAAATGTATTGGGGGGGGGGGTCAAAAGCCCAAAAACAGGGACACATTAAACATTGCTTGTATAATCTTGGAAAGTTGCTAGAATAAAATATTGTGTTGCCACCATATATTTTACTGCCAAGGTCCCTGAGCAAAAAACAGTCAGAGTAACATACCACTAAGCCACATCAGCTGCTTTGTAAAAGAGAGGAAGACTGAAACTTAAATGGCTATCATTTAGTGAATTCAGTTCTCACCATAGCTGTCAACCTCTTAGTACAAAACACCTGGACAAACCCAGTAATGAGGGAATACAGCCCTCAAACATATTCAGTGAATTCAGTTCTTGCCATAGCTGTCAACCTTAGCACAAAAACCTGGACGAAGCCAATAATGGGGGAATACAGTCCCAAAAATAGGGACAAATTTAAAATATTCATCTTATAAACTTAGAAAATTGCTAAAAAAAGGTTGTGCTACTATGTATTCTGAAGAACATGAAGTTGGAAATTCAAATGCCGGTCACTTTTACTGCGGACAGAACAAAAACAATTTTCAGCAGAGACGCAGGGATTAATACTGCAGACACGTCTTTGTAAAATGGCAGGGCACCAGAGCAAATCCACACAAATACAGGGAGGAGATGCAGACAGAAGCCACCCCAACCAAGAATCAAACCAGAAAACCTATAGCTGTGAGGCAACAATACTACCACTGCACCATCAATTATGCAAGGAATTAAACATTCAGAAACCTGAAGTCTGAAATTCAAATGCCTGTCAATTTTACTGCGGACAGAACAAAAACAATTTTCAGCAGAGACACAGGGATTAAAACTGCAGACACATCTTTGTAAAATGGCAGGGCACCAGAGCAAATCCACACAAACACAGGGAGGAGATGCAGACTCCACACAGAAGCCACCCCAACCAAGAATCAAACCAGAAAACCTATAGCTGTGAGGCAACAATACTACCACTGCGCCATCAATTATGCAAGGAATTAAACATTCAGAAACCTGAAGTCTGAAATTCAAATGCCTGTCAATTTTACTGCGGACAGAACAAAAACAATTTTCAGCAGAGACGCAGGGATTAAAACTGCAGACACGTCTTTGTAAAATGGCAGGGCACCAGAGCAAATCCACACAAACACAGGGAGGAGATGCAGACTCCACACAGAAGCCACCCCAACCAAGAATCAAACCAGAAAACCTATAGCTGTGAGGCAACAATACTACCACTGCGCCATCAATTATGCAAGGAATTAAACATTCAGAAACCTGAAGTCTGAAATTCAAATGCCTGTCAATTTTACTGCGGACAGAACAAAAACAATTTTCAGCAGAGACGCAGGGATTAAAACTGCAGACACGTCTTTGTAAAATGGCAGGGCACCAGAGCAAATCCACACAAATACAGGGAGGAGATGCAGACAGAAGCCACCCCAACCAAGAATCAAACCAGAAAACCTATAGCTGTGAGGCAACAATACTACCACTGCACCATAAATTATGCAAGGAATTAAACATTCAGAAACCTGAAGTCTGAAATTCAAATGCCTGTCAATTTTACTGCGGACAGAACAAAACAATTTTCAGCAGAGGCGAGGGATTAAAACTGCAGACACGTCTTTGTAAAATGGCAGGGCACCAGAGCAAATCCACACAAACACAGGGAGGAGATGCAGACTCCACACAGAAGCCACCCCAACCAAGAATCAAACCAGAAAACCTATAGCTGTGAGGCAACAATACTACCACTGCACCATCAATTATGCAAGGAATTAAACATTCAGAAACCTGAAGTCTGAAATTCAAATGCCTGTCAATTTTACTGCGGACAGAACAAAACAATTTTCAGCAGAGACGTAGGGATTAAAACTGCAGACACGTCTTTGTAAAATGGCAGGGCACCAGAGCAAATCCACACAAACACAGGGAGGAGATGCAGACTCCACACAGAAGCCACCCCAACCAAGAATCAAACCAGAAAACCTATAGCTGTGAGGGAACAATACTACCACTGCACCATCAATTATGCAAGGAATTAAACATTCAGAAACCTGAAGTCTGAAATTCAAATGCCGGTCAATTTTACTGCGGACAGAACAAAAACAATTTTCAGCAGAGACGCAGGGATTAAAACTGCAGTCACATCTTTGTAAAATGGCAGGGCACCAGAGCAAATCCACACAAATACAGGGAGGAGATGCAGACAGAAGCCACCCCAACCAAGAATCAAACCAGAAAACCTATAGCTGTGAGGCAACAATACTACCACTGCACCATCAATTATGCAAGGAATTAAACATTCAGAAACCTGAAGTCTGAAATTCAAATGCCGGTCAATTTTACTGCGGACAGAACAAAAACAATTTTCAGCAGAGACGCAGGGATTAATACTGCAGACACGTCTTTGTAAAATGGCAGGGCACCAGAGCAAATCCACACAAACACAGGGAGGAGATGCAGACTCCACACAGAAGCCACCCCAACCAAGAATCAAACCAGAAAACCTATAGCTGTGAGTTAACAATACTACCACTGCACCATCAATTATGCAAGGAATTAAACATTCAGAAACCTGAAGTCTGAAATTCAAATGCCTGTCAATTTTACTGCAGACAGAACAAAACCAATTTTCAGCAGGGATTAAAACTGCAGACACGTCTTTGTAAAATGGCAGGGCACCAGAGCAAATCCACACAAACACATGGAGGAGATGCAGACTTCACACAGAAGCCACCCCAACCAAGAATCAAACCAGAAAACCTATAGCTGTGAGACAACAATACTACCACTGCACCATCAAATATGCAAGGAATTAAACATTCAGAAACCCTTAAGTCTGAAATTCAAATGCCTGTCAATTTTATTTAACATTTTTTAATCAGGACAGTCTGACTTGGAACAAATAAACAATTTTCAGCAGAGGCCCAGGAAGAAATAATGCAGACATGTCTTTGTAACATGGGAGGACACAAAAGCAAACCCACACAAACACAGGGAGAAGATACAGACCC
Organism: Protopterus annectens; assembly: GCF_019279795.1. NCBI lineage: Eukaryota > Metazoa > Chordata > Ceratodontiformes > Protopteridae > Protopterus > Protopterus annectens. Next base: position 1,506,347,285 of record NC_056746.1, on the reverse strand, counting down.
CACAAAGACGGAACCCCAGCCAAGAATCAAACCCAAGAACCTGCAGCTGTGAGGCAACAATGCTACTACTACACCATCAGATATCAAGCATTGCAACATTTACAAACCACAGATATTATGAGGAACAGATCAGATCGAATATGAGGCAAAAATCTGCAATTTTTTTACAAATGGTGGTGGGTAGGGAACTCAAGTCTTTAACACCTGCATACAGGGTACAGGGTTCATGCCTGAGGTATTCCCTACCACACCACCATAAGCACCTGGGGCATTTTCACACACACACACCCCTCCAGTAAAGCATAAGCACCATACACAAACTCCAGTAAAGCATAAGCACCATACACACACACCCCTCCAGTAAAGCATAAGCACCATACACAAACTCCAGTAAAGCATAAGCACCATACACAAACTCCAGTAAAGCATAAGCACCATACACAAACTCCAGTAAAGCATAAGCACCATACACAAACTCCAGTAAAGCATAAGCACCATACACACACACCCCTCCAGTAAAGCATAAGCACCATACACAAACTCCAGTAAAGCATGAGCACCATACACAAACTCCAGTAAAGCATAAGCACCATACACAAACTCCAGTAAAGCATAAGCACCATACACAAACTCCAGTAAAGCATAAGCACCATACACAAACTCCAGTAAAGCATAAGCACCATACACAAACTCCAGTAAAGCATAAGCACCATACACAAACTCCAGTAAAGCATAAGCACCATACACACACAATCCAGTATAAACATTGTAAAATAAAGGTAAAAAGCACCATACACTTACCTGAATATATCCAGCTAACGTACATCCTTCCCGCGCAATACTCCAAAGACCCGCGAGATCCCAAGCAAAGCCCGACGAGATCCCAATGCTCCTTCCCGAGACTGTCCTGACTGCTGCTCCTTCCCGAGACTGTCCTGACTGCTGCTCTTGCAGTCCGGATGCGACCCATAATCCTAGCGTGTCTGTGCACTTTAAAAGTGCACAGATGTCTCCTTGTGTCCCCCTATGGGGACTGCCGGACTGCCTTGAGCATGCGCATAGACCGACAGTAATCGGGTCTACTGCGCATGCGCGAAGTCCGCGAAATTTCAAAAAATATTTTTTTTTATTTTCTTTTCTATTTTTTATTTTGAGGGGGCTGCAGTCTGGCAGCCTGATGCCACGAGCCGCCCCTGTATATATATATATATATATATATATATATATATATATATATATATATATATGTATATATATATATATATATATATATATATATATATATATATATATATATATATATATATATATATATATATATATATATATATATATATATATATATATATATATATATATATATATATATATATATATATATATATATATATATATATATATATATATATATATATATATATATATATATATATATATATATATATATATATATATATATATATATATATATATATATATATATATATATATATATATGTGCATATATATATGCATATATATATATATATGTATATATATATATATATGTGTGTGTGTGTGTGTGTGTGTGTGTGTATATATACATGTGCTCTTACATGTATATTTGCTTGAATGTATATATGGAAAATTAAACATTTATATACTCTTATTCAATTGTGAAATAGCTTGCAATGCTCTACCAGGTTGTTATCTACTCTCATTGTATACTTGTATTTTCAACCAAAAGGGGGGATACCTTCTTACTGTATATTAACAGCTGTAAAGTCTACAATCTGTATACTAGTACTGTGTAATGTCTCTCTTGTAAATGTTTCTTCTCTCTGTAAACTTATGGAGTTTTTCTCCCCAGGACTCTGCTGAAAACAGACACTTGTTGTCCAGTTGGACTATCCCGGCAAACAAATGTTAAATAAATAATTTTGATCAGGATCTAATGTATGAATGGTTAAGGAGAGGTGAATTTAAACCAAAAGATGAAAGGTTAATATTCATGGCCCAGGATAGTGAACTAACTGGTTTACAAAGTCCACAGAACATGTGGGAGAAATAGACAAATGCAGGTTATGTAAAACAGAACTGGAAATAGTGACAAATATTGTTGCTGTGTGTGATACACAAATGGCAGAGGGCCTGTATACTGAAAGGCATAATAATGTGACAAGACTGTTACACTTGAGTTTGTGCAAATATTTCATAGCTGAGAAGCATTGGAAACAAGAGCCACAAACCATTATAGAGACTGATGAAGGTTTTATTACATATGAACACTCATCATCGACAGTTCAAAAAATAGGGGAGAGAAAACCAGATATAGTAGTCCATGAAAAGAATACAAAAGTAGCATTTATCATTGAAATTGCTACACTCAGTGATTACGGTGTCTTATGTACAGAGAGACACAAAGTTGTAAAATACCAGGATTTGTGGGCAGAAATGAGGGCAGTGTGGAAGAAGGATACCCAGACAGTTCCAATAGTAGTAGGATCAATGAGTCTCATAAAAAAGAATTTGCAGTCATATTTAGATATGCTATCGATTCATGTAACTCCATATGAATTGCAGAAGTAATCATTTCTAGGCACATTGTGGATGCTGCGAAGACCACTTTTGGCTAACGTTAAAAGAGTGAAACATAATTTTGCAAACTTTAATCATACTTTGACTTAGGAATGGGGTCCATTCCAATCCTGGTATTAGAAACCCAAAAGACTTGCAGAAATTAAACAAGACAATATAACTGTGGAACAAGGGACAAGAGTTTTACATGGGAGCATGGCTGCACAGCTCATGAGAAAACCCACAATGGAATGAAGATGGTGAGATTGCCCAGTACAGCTGTAAATAAAGTAGAATGCAGAGACCCAAAAAGTGTTGTCAAAGAAAAAAAGGACACAGTAGAATTATTCTGAAATAGCCATGCCTAGTGATTACACTATATTGGATAATGGCAGAAATATAATATATTAAGACACAACGAAGGAGACCAGTCCAATGTAGACCAAGGACACATGGTTAGTTTCAGTAATCCTGGAAGCATATGCATTATTGCAAAAGGATTTCTAAGAACAATTAGCTATGATGTTATAGGTAACTCCATACACACTGCAGGGAGAAGTTCTTGGTACAGTTTTGGATGTTGAGGAGAGCACTCTTGGCCAACACTAAAAATGAGCTTTTGAACTTCTTAGGAATGGAGTCAGTGCCTGTCTTGACGTTAAAAAATTCTTAATATTTAGAAAAATAAAATCAACGGTTAATTGTCCAAATGTTTGAAGAAGCCATGGAACTTTTTGAAACTGATATTATATATAGCTCTGACATCAAAAGCTCCAAATGCAGTGAAAGTTGTGAACTAAGAAAAAAGTTTTAAGAAATCATCTATTCTCAGATTAGTAGAAACATTCTGGAAGGCAGCAGAGATGGGCTAATAAGAAGTTGTTAAGAAATAGCAGGTAGCAACAGCAAGTGCAAAGAAGTAAAAAGTAAGGAATATAACATATACCTGTCAAAAAGGAGACTGGAAAGCATACATGTATTATGAATTACCAGAAAAAAATGTGTTTTGTTAAGACTTATCACATGAATATTTGAGAAAAAAATGAATATAAGCTAAAACATGCAGGGCTTATGGTGGCAGTTTGTGAGAGTGGGTTGTACAGGAGCTGGGAGACAGAGACAAATACAAATTCTTCCCTGTTATTTTGTATTGCAGAACTTGCAGTTGTGTGTAAAAGATACTATGGTGTGCTAAGGCTGGCACATTGGTAACTGTGCATTCGTTACAGTATACATGTACCTGAGAAGCACTGGGGGCATGAACCACAAATAAATTAAACATAGTGATCACATGGTATCCTACATCATCATTCATAGAAAAAGTTAAAATCAGAAAAACAAATACTATATTAAGGAAGGAAATGGCCAGAGTTAACATTAGTTATTATAATAGTCTCCCCTTCATGACAGTACTGTCCTTTACAGTGAGAGGCATAAAAATCATAAAATGTTTGGAAATGCAAACAAAAACTAAAGTAACATGGGAAAGGGACACTTGGATTTTTCAAGTGGTTCTTGAAGAAAGTGTCTTAGCAATAAAGTATTCTCAACATGCTTGGATATTAAGCCAACACAGATAACAGTACATGAATTACAGAAGGTGGTGACCCTGAGTATGCTGTGGCTGCAGAGGAGAGCAGTCCTGATATACATTAATCACTGGAGCTGCACTAATCTTCAGAGCGTCAAATATGTCCTGACTTACAATGAGCTCCCAAGAATTAACAAAAAAAATAAACATTTCAAACCATTAAACCACTGAGAAGTCCTTCAACATAGCAGTAGAGCTTCCTTGTAAGAGTAGTCTCATAGTCCATGAGAAAATCAAAACTGAGTTTACAGATATTAATAAAATACATTATAATAGAACTATAATAACAGACAATAAATTACCAGGAAAGCATAAAGTAGACAAGGAAAACAAACAAATGAATAGAATACCACCATGGAAATCCTGATTAGAGACAACTGTAAGGGTACAAAACAAGCCATTTAGTGATGGCCCTAAAATTGTTTTACAAGGAGTTGTGAAAAGTGAGAACAGCTGAGACACCACCAAAAATAGAGGAAACTAATAAATTCATGGGAAATGTCTATGAGGTCCTTGTTTGTCACAGGAAGAATGCTGACTAGATAAAATGTGTAACAGAAAAAACTTTGAAATTCTAATGTAAAGGACATGAACTAGAATTAAATAAATTCCAGAAAGACAGAGCAAAACAAAGGCTGTCAGCTGAAAAGAGACTGTACCCATTTTCTGAAGGAATTAACTTCTTTACACTGTGATTTAGACAAGAATAAAAACCACCTGTATGCACAGTCTGAACCCTGAGATGACACCAGCTTGGTTAACAGTGGGAAAGGTATTCTCACAATTAAAAAGCGAACCTACAAACCATCCTAAGAATTATCAGTCAGTAATTTGTCTTCCAACAACATATAAGTTATGTACCAGAATGGATGCAGACAGTATGATCATATACATGAAAATTCAATCATAGCAATGTAACAGAAAAGGAATTATAGATAATTATATGGAAGTAAAGATCTTTTTTATTTTTATTAAATAAAGTCATAATAGTGATCTATAAAAAGGAAAAATGTCTTAGTATTGCATGGGTAAAATACAAAAAAAAGCATGCAACCCCTATCCTTTCTCAGGACTTGCAAAAATTTCACAGCAGCTAGAGCGAGCCCATGTCAGCATTACTGTTTTGCCTTGAGTCCATTCGCTGCTTCTGTAACAAACTAGGCTACAGTTACAGTCAGGAAAAAATACATAAAATGTGACCAGAAAAAAAAAAGAGGAAAATACAGAGAACTGCAAGAAGAGTCACGTGTTGATCAAGAGTTGATGCATGGATTGCTTAGGTGAGGTGAATATAGCAATAACCCATGGCTTGGTGTGGGCAAAGCTGGATTTACCTATGGTTGGCATGGGTTGGTCATGAGGGCAAATCCTGAGTGACCAAATAAAGCCATCTGTGCGTAGATCAGCATTACCCCCACACAGCCATGGGTTATTGCTATTATATAATGACATTATTTAAGAAATAATATTACTTACTTTTCTTAAATAATGTCCTTGTATAATGGTGACATGGTATTCTTCTGCTTTGTTTTCATATTCTGGGGCTTTTTTGATGTACTGCACATGCGTATAGGGCTTATGTTCCCATGCTTATGCAGTACATCAGTACTTTGTAAAGGAAGCAGTGGAGAAAGGAAGATCTCTGTTGCTTTTTTTTTTTTAATAAGGTATGAAATTGGGGCACTTTGGAGATACAAGACGGAGGAAATAAAGGAAAATCAGGTACATTTCTTTAGTTTTGTATAACGTACCTGGTTTTCCTTTTATTTTTTTCTGCCCCATCTTTTTTAACTCCGAACTGTCTTGATTTCAAACATCATTATTTACCTATTTATTTTTATGGTTAAGAAAACTAAAAGCCACAGCATATATTAATAGAAGAAAATTCGGGCAACTGGACTTTCTCTATTGCTATATGCTTAATTTACAAGCATGCCAGTTGTGCTGACCAATCAGTGGGCTTATTTTTGAATGTTAATGGACAGTCATTGTATAATTTAAACTAAAACTTAAAAGGTTAATAACGGCAACCGAAGACAGTAGATTCCTTAAGTGATGATTCACAAAATTTATAGAAAAGATAGGAGAAACAGACAACTGCAGGTTTTGCAGCACATTACTAGAAAAAGTTGAGTTGCAGACTGTGATGTTCTTACAGTAGAGGGTTTGTGTACTGAAAGTCACAACAATGTAACAAGGTTGTCACACAGGACTCTGTGTAAACATTATAATGTATAGGTAGCTAAAAGGCATTGGAAACATGAACCACAAAGAATTCATAGTTTCACAATTCAATCCATTATGATCCAAGGACCTGCTAAGAATGCAAATTCCCTTTGCCCTTGCATAGATTTCCTGTGTTTCATATATCCAGCCAATCTTAATTTAAAAGAAGTAAGCATTTCAGCAGCATGATTTGAAGTGGTAATTTATACCATAGATATAGAATTGACTGAGAGACAGAACTATTCTGTTTAATTGAGTTTTATATATCAGACCTCTGGGTTAATGTTTAGGATACTGTTTACCCAATATCAGTTTTAGGTCATTTCATAGACATTGTCATATTAGGTGTTTTATAAGTAATACATAATTTACCCATTACCAGTTTGTATCTAATATGGAATAGGTCAAACAGTCAGATCCCTGATAGCATATTAAATGTTTCAAAATCCTTAATTTCTTAGTAACTTGTTTCAAGTTGTTGATTATTGAGCGTAATTCTGATGTTATTTTTTTTTTCCATGCAAAATTGCTTTACTTTTTTTGCCTTAAATCTTTGTCCTATGTCTGGGGCTCATGAAGTTTGTTTGTTTGTGTCTTTTGGCTTTTCCCGGTTAGGGGTCGCCACAGCGGAACTCCGGTCTGCTAATGATTGGCAGTAGATTTTTACATACTGGCTTGCCGGGCCTAACGCACAACCTTCAACGAAGGAACGCCCATTCACGCATGTCGCCTCACAGAAGACGCTCTAACTGAGACTCGAACAAGCAATGTCTAACTGTGAGGCGACAACGCTGCCGCAGCACTAGGGCTCATGAAGTAATACTCATTAAATAACTGGTCAATTTCACAGTACCCTTAGTGTTTTAATTACAGCTGCTGTTTTGCAGTCATCTGCATATTTCATAAACCAGACTTCTGCTGTCTTTGGGAAACTTGAAAAAAATCTGAGTAAACAAGATGTGTCCCAATGGGTCCCTATCAGATCACCGAAGTTTCAAAACTTCAAACATCATACAGCCAAGACGAACCCTTTTTTCCCTCCTTCCCTTACTACTCTACAGGTCAGTCCTTAAAAAGTGGCAAAATCTTCTGTATTTTAAACTCATTAAATTCTCTCTCAATGATATACCTGATCTCTCCACTATATTAAATTTTTCATTTTCATCACATTCGACTTACATACTGCCCTTCATAATAGATCTTTTGAATTTTTTTGGGAATTTAGGATGAGAAGAGCATAATGGAATACCCATTGGTTTCCTATAAACACCCTAATCCAGCGGAGGATTTCATTTTACTCATGACAGTACTGAATCCAACATCCAAATTGGGTAAGTAACATTAAGTAAAACGTAAAAGTAAGCGTAACGTGTGGTGTGAAGGTATGCCACAAATCTATGCAGTCTCGTGGTCCCCAAAAAAAAAAAAATGCAGATATCATCCAGGAACCTGAAGTAGTGAAAAATGTTGAATATACTGTGTTCAAAACAAATTTTTGTTCCCAGATGGCCAAGACCATATGATCAAAGTTTTGAAACTAAAATAAATATTTTTTTTTTACATTTTTGCAAGGGAGCAAGCCCCTCTGCACCTCCCACGCCCACTGCAAACTAAATATACCAACTCCAAGATCGCTCTACTGTGAGGAAAATGGTAAATTTCCCATTCTGTGCTGTACGGCAATCTCCATTCTAAACGTTAAAATATCAAATTGATTTATACAAGATGCTTGTGTTACAAATGTATTAGAACTGCATGTCATTTGTATACACAACTGATTTTGTACAGATGCTGGTGCTGAAAATATATTTTTAAAATTTGTTTGTGTTGAAATATATCAACAGTGTATCGTGCTAAAATGAAGAGAAATGCACCTGTATTATTGTAGCTGAATTAAATGTATATGTTTTAATAGAGGATACTGGCACAACAGAGGTTAGCTTTAAGAAAAATAAGAGAAATGTAAATTAGCTGTTAAACCATTAAAAGGCACCCCATAGTGCTGAACAGGACTGGAGACACTGGGTCTGGGGAACAGCCTGTGTCCGTTAGCTCAGTGAAAAGAAGGGAGGCCCAAGGTACTGCCATAAACATTTGTATGTGCATTGTGGCTGTCTCTACTAAATTCCTATCTAAGCTTCAAAGGGGAATACTGTGAAAACCTAGAGTCAGGTTACTGGATGAGGTCATTCTGCCAGCCCTCTTGGAAATTATATTTTAAACATTAAAAAGAGAACTCTCAGACTATTGAGTATTCTGTTTGAGAAGCCTGACTAGAAAGAACCTCACCCACAGCATCTTGCCTTTCAGTACTAAGTAACTTAAATAGGCAACAGTAATTCTCTTAGATTCAGTCAGGAATATAATGAAGCTTAGTTTAGATATTTTTTTTGTTTGAGTCTGTCCATCAGTGTTCTTTTCAATACTTCCTGTGACCTGAACTCTGTGGTTTACTGTTTATATATATTCAATATTTTCATGTGCATTTATTATGCATTATTAAATATATTTAAACTTTTACTGTGGCTGGTCCTTGTAGAATTTATCCAACCCTAGAGAGTGCTTATATTTATTTGGTAACACTGTCTGGACCACTCTAGAAGGCCTAACCATCTTGGTGAGCTACTACCATTTGTATTAATATTAATATTACACAGTATAATGTAATACCCTTTTATGAGGCTTATAGTAACTGACTGCTGGCAGTGATAACTACCTTATAGTCAGGGCAATGTTTGTAGAGTAGTAATCTGTGCTAGCCTTTCCCAGGTGTGTGTGTGTGTGTGTGTGTGTGTGTGTGTGTGTGTGTGTGTGTGTGTGTGTGTGTGTGTGTGTGTGTGTGTGTGAAAATTAAATCTTAAAGAGTGTGTGTGTGTGTTAGCTACTTGGGGTAGAGACACAAAGCACTGAGTTTACAGAGAGGGTGCTGAAGGACTTCGCTTGGACACTCCACTGAGGACCTAACTCTAAAGCTGTAACAGTGGGGAATCTTACTGGGGACCTGGAGGGAGACAGATAAAGAGACATCTAGACCCTGGGCTTAATGTGTTCCATGTGTTCTCTTAAGGGAAACTGTACTTGATGCAGAGAGGTCTACATCTGTAAATACTGAGTGTATTCCAAGTGAACATCCCTCTCCAGTGTCAGTGGTGAGGATTCAGGTTCCCTGATTACTGGCCCAGCATGGGGACTATGCATATTGGTGGCTATCACATATTAGTAGCAGTGGTGGGCATCATATTATTGGTTGGCAGTGGAGGAATCATCACATGTGCACACATTGGTGAGCAGTGGTGTGAATATTGAAGTCCTGTAGCCTTAAGCAGTGGTCACTAAAGAAGGTGTTTGTACTCTTAAGCAGCCACATGGCAGTCATTCAGCATTTCATAGCACAATAGTTTTATTTATTTACTTTCTGTCAGCTTAGTCAGGGAGAGTGGGCAAGGATGTCAGCAGATGATTATCGCAAGCTGACAAGGAACCAGTTGGCTGAGATGTGCCAAGCCAAAGGACTATTGTGGTATGCCAGCCTGGCTAAATGAGAAATGATTGCAGCCTTAATCACAGCTACAGCACAGACCAGTGACCAGGAGGACCACCAGTCTGTTGATGAGGACTTGCAGCTCTCAGAAACAGGACGGTACAATTTTTCCTCAGAGGGCTTAAAAACCCCTCTGGGGTTAAAGAGACTTGAAATGGAGGTCAAACAGTTGGAATTAGAATCAGCAGAGTGAATGCAGCATTTGGAGGCTGAAGAAAAAGAGAGACTGCAACATCTGGAAGCAGATGAAAATGAGAGGCAGAGACAGTATGAAAATGAAATGCTGACTCTTTGCCAGGGTCATGGAGGTAATGGGGAAGGGAGTAACCATTCCCCAGAAGGAACAGAGGTTAGTAAACTTCTTCCTCAGTACCAAGAAGGTGATAATTATATGCTTGAAAGCGTATACAAACAGTATAATGTTGACTGAGGGCTCTGGGTACAGTTCCTCACCGCCTTACTCCATGGTAAAGCTGTAACTGTTGTTTTTAAACTGTCTGATACTGTTTGTTTAGATGATGAAAAAGTGAAGCACTGTTTATTTCAATATTTTAAGTTAACACTTGAAGCTTACAGAAAAACGTTTCCTGAGAATAGACACAAGGCAGATGAAAATGTATTTGATTATATTGCTGAAATGAGTACTTATTTTCATAGGTGGGTGAGTGGGTGTCAGGTCACCACTTTTCAAGGCTGGCAGACCTTTTGGTGAGGGTTGCTAACTGGCTCACTGACAGAACCCACACTGTGAAAGTAGCAGACTCCAAATCTGACTTCAGACCAGTGACAATTGGAGTACCACAGGGTTCAGTCCTGGGTCCACTCCTGTTTGCTGTCTACTTCTCTGAAGTATAGGCTGATACAGAAGGTCTTTGGCTAATGAAGTTCACAGATGACTGCAAACTAGGAGCCATAATCAAAACTCCTAATTATGTGGATATCCTATAAAAGGGCCTCACTGAGACAGATGCCTGGTGTCAAAGCCAAGGCCTCAAGCTCAATGCCAAAAAGGGCATTGTCATCCCTTTTGGTAAAAATTCTGTACCCATGAACTCTCACATAGGCGGTAGTCTACTAAATACCGAATGTGTGATAAGAGACCTTGGGACACAGATGGACAGTAGTCTCTCCTTTGATAATCACATCGCCACAGTAGTCAGGAAATCCTTCTATGTGGCACATCTCATCACAAAAGGTTTCTCATCCAGGAAAGAAGAGGTCATTGTTCCCCTCTACTCATCACTCATTAGACCCATTATAGAGTACAACACCCCTTTTGGTATGTACCTCACAAGACATCTACAACAACTGGAAAAGCCACAGAAATACCTCACAAAGAGGATTACTGGCCTCAAACAGATGCCCTATGCAGACTGTCTCAAAAAACTCCAGCTTTACTCCATCGCATATCACCTACTCAGAGATGATCCCTGCCTAACATACAAAGCTACGTCACACCCAGAGCTGTTGGACATGCTCCACTTAAAGAAATTCCAATCCATTGGAGCTACATGCTCTAGGGATCTAAACCTTGTCACCACAATAAACACATGCTGGAGGGAAAGATTCCTGTCCCAGAGACTTCCCATATTCTGGAACAAACCACCTATCTATATCAAACAAAGCTCCTCATTAGCACTCTTCAAGAAAAATCTTGATGATTGCATGGGAGATAGGAAATTCACCCCGGGAATCACTTCTGTGGCTCTGCTCAACGGGCACAGGAAAATAATTTTCTTGGGTGGTGAAAGCCAGGGTACATTTTTGGCTAGGCTTATATAGGCCCTAGAGCCAATAGCCTAGTACCTACCTATGAACCTATGAACCATCCCTTAGCACTGTGCTTGAGAACATAAGAATCTGATTGGCAGACAGGGAATGCAACTCTGCAGATGAGTTGCGGAAAAAGGGAGATCTATACCTAGCAAGCAGGGCATCGCTGCACAGAAAAGGGCTTCCCAGTACTGCACAAGAACATAAGAAAAAACACCCCAACAGAGTCTGCCAGTAACAGGGGAAGCCACTAGTTCAGATACGTGGTCAGGATCAAAGGTTAAATGTTTTAAATGTAACTAATGTGGCTATGTAGCATATAGATGTCCACAAAGGCAAGGTGGGGAACAAAAGGTGGAGGAGCCAGTAAGTAGGAATAACAGAATGCCAGTGGTAAGTTGTCTGGAGAAAACAGGGGCACCAAACTACCAGCAGAGTTTATATCTGATCTTGGTGAATGGAAAACAGGCCACTGCCAAGAGAAAAGACAGCCTCTGATATAATCATTGTGAAGCTGCAGTGGTTAAAGAGGAGCAGTACTTGCTTGGGCAGTCCATTCTAGTCAGACCTTTAGGAAGGATCACATTCCAAATGCCTTTGGACAGGGTTCACCTTGACTGGGAGGTTGAAAAAGAAAGCAAGGAAGTAGATGTGTTTTGAGGATATTTCTGCAGATGTCTTGATAGGGAATGATTCTGATAATGTAGTACCTTGTGTGCATGCAGTGACATGCAGTCAGGCTTATAGACAGGCATGTCGGTCAGGTACCCCAGAAGGACCGCACACCTGAAGCCAGGACTGGTGATGTGGCTACTTCAGGGAGGGAGCTACCCTGTAGCAGTGAGACTGAAAGTGAGCCACAGCTGCTGGTGGGTACTGAGGTTACCTTGGACAGAGTGACTGCAAGGGCAGAGGTGAGTAGCAGTACCAAGGCTGACAGTGGGGCACCACTGTCAGAGGATACCAGACTTCCTGTGGAAGGGGAGCTGGGAAGGGTTACAAAGAGAGAGTTGAGACAGGCTCAGCTCTCAGACCCTGCATTACAAGGCTTGAGGGAGGTAGCCAGGGAGGTACCTGATTCTCAAGGAAAAGAGGATTCTGTATACTGGAACAAAGAGCTACTGTATAGAGAGTGGACCCCTGAGGGGCAGCTAGAAGGTGAGACGTAGCACAGCAGTTGGTAGTGCCTGGCACCTACCGTCTGGCACTTCAAGTCATAGCCCATAACATTTCCTTTACAGGTCACATGGGCATAAAGCATACTGAGAAATGTATTATGCAGAACCTTTATTAGCCTAGGATTGCCAGGGATGTAACAGGATACCACAGGACTTATGAGCAGTCTTAAAGTAGGCAAGGCAGGAGACAGGGTCAAAGCTCCTTTGATGCCTTTTCCTGTGATACAGGAGCCATTTCAGAGGGTAGCTATGGATATTGTGTTGCCGCTTAGTACCCCAAGTTCTATAGGGCAGAAGTATACCCCAGTGGTAGTAGATTATGCTAGTAGATACCCTGAGGCAGTGGCTCTGTCCTCCATTGAGGCAGAGAAGGTGGCAAATGCTTTGCTAGAGATTTTCATTAGGGTAGGTTTCCCAAGAGAAATACTGACTGACAGAGGTGCCAATGTCATGCCAGACCTGCTGGCTTGTCTGTGGGACCGCTGTGAGGTGAAGCACCTAAAGACAATCCCCTACCACCCCCTGATTAATGGTCTTGTGGAGAGATTAAACTCTGTGCTAAAGACCATGCTATGGACATTTGCAGACCACTTTAAGAGGGAGTGGGACAAATATTTGCCCCATATATTGTTTGCTTACAGAGAAGTGCCCAGAAATCCACAGGTTTATCACCCTTTGAGTTGCTGTATGGGCAAAGAGTGAGGGGGGCCTTTATGATTCTCATTCCTGTCAGACACAATACACTGCAGGCAACTTGGGATGGACCCTTCAAGGTGATAGAGAAGGTCAGTGATGTTAACTACATAGTAGAACTGCTAGGCAGGAGGCAGGTGCACAAATTGTACCATGTTAACATGATGAAGCCTTACCATGATAGAAAGGCCCTTGTGCGGAGTATTTGCAGTGGATGGCAGGAGGAGTCTGAGGGGGATCTGGTGACTGATCATCTCAGTGAAGCTCAGACTGACACCATAGTGGAAGGGGTAGCAATGTCCCAGAGGCTGTACCCTACCCAGGTTTGAGAAATCTGAGCAGTATCACAGGAGTTTGGGGACATGTGCACTGGGAAACCAGGGTGCACCCACTTGGTGCATCACCATATGGATACAGGGCCCTAAAGACTTATAAACAAGCCCCCCTACAGGTTGCCTGAGTGAGTCAGACAGACTCTGAGGGAGGAGATACAGGAGATGTTGGAACTGGGAGAAATCCAGGAATCCAGCAGTCCTTGGGCCTCCCCAGTGGTGTTGGTATAAAAGAAGGATGACAGCGCCAGGTTCTGTGTGGACTACAGGAAATTAAATAGCCACACAGAGTCAGATGGTTACCCCATGCCTAGGACAGATAAAGCCTTAGAGCAGCTGGGTGGGGTTAAGTATCTGACTACTACTGATCTTACCAGGGGCTACTGGCAGGTGTCCTTGACTCCCAACACTAGAGGGAGGTCAGCCTTTGTGACTCCTTTCGGCTTGTATGAATTCACAAAGATGCTCTTTGGGATGAAAAATGCCCCAATGACTTTCCAGAGGCTGGTTGATCATATCATAGCAGGAGCAGGTGATTATGACCTTGCTTACCTGGATGATATTGCTATCTACAGCTATTTCTGCAAGAGCACCTTTAGCATGTCAAGGAGGTGCTGGGCAGGCTGTAGAGAGCAGGGCTGACTATTAAGCCCAGTAAGTGTCAGGTGGATATGGCAGAGGTCTCCTACCTGGGACATAGAGTGGTGAGTGGTAAGAAGAGGCCAGAACCTGCCAAAGTGGAAACCATTCAGGCATGCCCTGCCCCTGTTACCAAAAAGTAGGTGAGGGCATTCATAGGGATAGCAGGGTACTATAGAAAGTTTGTCCCCTTTTATAGTACCATAGCTGTTCCCCTACAGACCTGACAAAGAAAAACAGGCCAGGTAAGATAGTGTGGACCCCAGCATGTGAACAGGCATTCCAGAAACTTAAAGGAGCTTTGGGAGGACCCTCTATGTTAGCCAGTCCAGAATACAGCAAAGAATTTGCTGTGCAGGTGGAGAAGCTCAAGTGCAGTGTCCTGTCTGACCAGCCTTGAGGTATATTTATTTTTTATGTAAATCAAAGCATCACCACCTTTAGTCCCTGAATGTATAGCAGCTGGTCTAAATGTGTGGAATGCAGTATAACCTTGCACTATGAGTGTGCTCTCAGTTGCTTTAACCCATGTCTTAGTGAATGCACAGACGTCAGCATTCTCTAAGGTGAAGAGAGCTTCTAGGGAGTGGAGTTTTTCTTTTAGACTGCTAGCATTGAGCAGTAACACCTTTAGATTTTCTTGGTTTTGATTTGCTATTTTGGAAATACTTTCAGTTTGGCATTGCTTAAAAATGCTTTATGGGGAGGACAATGTTTTATCTAATATTCAACAGCCTAGATGTGCAGAACATCCATGGCAAAGCAGTGTGGTCTGGTGACCATCTCTTTCCTTGCTGACAAATATTGCACTCCCTTAGAATGACACCAAAAACTAAACCAATCATTAAAGTCAGTCATCTTTTATTTGTATTGTAGCATCATCCTTGGAGAAGGTAATATGCTGCTCAATGCTAGGCTCATGCCAGCCTGGGACACACATTCCAAGAGTGTCACAATGCAGCTCTTCATATAGTCTAGGGAGGTACATTTCAGGTCATTTACACCCACTTACAAGATGACTGAGTCATACTAGTACTTGTGGTCCAATGACCGAAGTGTGTATGTAGTATGGTGGATCCTGGCCCCTGATAAGCAACTGACTGTGACTTTCTCCTTACTCAGCCTGATGAGAGGGACACCAGTGTGTCTCACAGTGGAGTCTCCAATGAGCAGAATATTAGACTATGTAGTGGCTTGCCTTATGAGCTTAGAAGTAGAGGCTCCATAGCATGTGGCTGTATGTGTTGATGGGGTGTCATTTTGAAAGAGTGCATTCAGGGCTGCGGAGGGTCTTTATTATGTGTACTTAGTCTAGGAGGTCTTTGGGGTTTAGGAAGGTTATATTTAAGTGCCTCAGCATATGTGGGTCTATGTGTCTTCTTTTAATTGTGTGTGATGGGTGCAGCATGTAGACTACTGACAAGCTTATTGACATTAGAAGTGCTTTTATGTGAGAGCTTTGCCTCCAGTGACATTGTGTAAATATAACCCTCATGTATCATATCAGTTCTTTGAAGAATTAATTGGTTGTCAGTAAACAGGCAATTTCTACATTTCCTCAGGATGGCCATATCCACCAAGCTGGTATGGAGATAGTGGGAAATTCATATCCATGGCAACAGACCCTTTTTTATTGACTAGACAGTTGGAGTGAGAATATAAAGTAATGTTAGGAGTATCCAATTTGCAACTCTGGGGGCAGTGCTAGTCACTGCAAACTGGTTACTCTGTGTGCAACTAGGCATTGTTGAAATTTCAATTGTGCTTTTACAGGAAACAGGTCAACTCAAGGTATCGATGTCTATATAGGACACTGTCAAACACTTGAGGGGAAGCTAATAAGTAGAGCCTGATGATTTATAGATGAAGTATTTAGGTAGATATTCTGAAGTTAGATGCAAATCAAGCAGTACTAACTGACAAGAAAGATTTGACTTGTCAACAATGATAAAAAGAGGGGAGTCACCTGAATGGCTACTGCCTGGCTACTCCTAGTGTTGGTCTCATCACAGCTTCATTCTGCTGGGATACAATGCTCCTTTGCTTTCTCTCTCACTAGAAGCAAAACAGTAGCACCAATCACAAGATGAGAAGCAGGCCATAACCTGTTTGGTGATCCACAGTTTTGTCCCAAATTATGCAAGGGCTCTGTATGCTTGCTGTTGCCTTTTCCTGGTAGGTGCTACAAGACCAGTCAGGAAGGTCAAGTATAGGCACTCACTGCCCAACCAAAAACAGTCAAGAATCAATCTACTCTGCTCCTTCTCAAACTAGGAGCAAAATATAAGCACAAATTCCAAGCTGGCACCTATGAAGCAGTTATTAGGCTTTCCAGTGATTGGCATTCTCCAGGAAATACTGTCCCCATGCTCCTTCTCTCTCCAGGAGCAAAACAGAAGCACTAATCCCAAATGGCCACTGAGAATGTGGGCTCTCCAATAATTGGTGGTCTTGGAGTAGATTTTACAGATTTTAAAGGTAAGATAGAAAAACGGGTTAATATCCTAAGCACTGCAGTATGCATCAAGCAATTAGATATTGGGGGGGGGGTAACTTAAGCTTTAGCTGTCTAAGTGGAGAGTCACTAATTATAAAAGACCAATATAGATCGGAAGGGGCTGGGCACTTTGTATTCTGGTTATTTGGAATACAGTAGCATGGCCAATAAATTTAAATAGTTGAAGGAGAGTGATAAATGATAATTTTGTGCTTACAATAGCTAATAAAAGAGGAGAGGGAGCAAGATATGTGGTCAAATTAATATAAGGAGCAGACAACTAGAAATACAGTTGAGTTTAACACAAAAGCACCAGACTAGGAGGGTGGGGAAAAATAATTTCTGTGTAATTCACAAGAGATGCAGCTGTGATCTCCTTTGTAATTGAAATATGCAATCAAAAGCAAAATACCAGTAAAGCACAGTATAAAGAAAATAAATCACAATATACAAAGCAGAAGAAGGCAATAAAGCAATACAAAACATAAGAAAGCAAAAACAAACTAACCTTTCCCTCACAACAAGTCGTGTCAGAGTCTGGGTGAGTTTTCCAGTAAAGCTTTGTAATGTTTTATTTTACTCCTTAAATAGAAGGTTTATTTCTTAGCTCCATTCTCAGTTCACAAGCGATTAACTTTAATTGACCTTTTCTAATTTCTGTGTGACTCACAACAGACACAGCTGTGGTCTCTTTCCAAGTTTAAATATGCAACCAAAAGCAGAATACAAGTAAAACACAGTGTAAAGAAAATAAATCATAACATACAAAGAAGAAGACAATAAAGCAATACAAAATACAAGAAAGGGAAAGAAAAGAATATATTCAGTGATATAAACCAATAGACAATGTTGCATAGTATTAGTTCTGTGCAATGCATGTGCTAGGACTAGAAATGCAGACACGTTTCCTTACTGTGAAGGTTTATTTCTGATCTGTAATAGTTCTCAGTTCCATATATAATCTGTCAGTTTTACTTCTGTTATCGATGGTTTGTATTTGGTTTTCTAATTTTCTAGTTATAGCTTAGCTTTCTTAGCCATTATCAGCGCGAAAGATAGCAATGCTTTCACTTCTTTAATAAGTCTACAACTCTAGTAGATAAAAGCGCTTAACCAGTAGCACTTTTAAGTGCTTATGTTTTATTATGTCTTTTTAGAGGTTCTTTTATAGAATAAAAATGTTTTTACAAGGATAGATTGCCTGACTGTGTTCGTGGAATCCAGGATTGTTTCAACGTTTACCATTTATTTTCTTCTTAGTTATACTTCTTTAATACATGTCATTTCACCATAGCTCACAAAAAAAAATAAATAAAAAGTTGTATACTGAGATAAAATTCTTCTCCATGTATAAGACTTATTCAAATAATTTTTATACTGAAGACACTCCTTACATTCACAAAATGTATGCTTCCAAGAACTTCTTCCCAAGCCATCACATCTCTGACATGTCTCATTTGTAGAAAGATTTTATCAGGTCCCATACCGGTATAGAAATAATTGTATACAAATGTCCACACAAAACAAAATTATACATTTTCTTGACTTAGATGCATATCTAGGATTATGACATAATCTGCTGCTCATTAATAATGTCTTTATTTAATTGTTCACCATGTTATTTTTAATTTATACTGAATCGTCTTCTCTAGTCTTGTATGCCCTTCTTATCGTTCTTTTCCAGTTGTGGTTTAACATAGTTATTTTCCAACCTGCATAAATTTTCTTGAGCTCTAATATTGGATCTGTATATGCAAATTGATCTCAGATCAATAATTGTTAAACAAATGAAAAAATAGCATTGTTGAATGAATGTAGAAAAAAGCAACAGTAAAACCTCTTAGAAGGGTGAATATTCTGCAAGAAAAGTGCAGTATAAAGATAATGATTCTCCGGATCCACCAATAAGTGCTCACAACTGCCAGTAATAATAAATCTATGATTTAATAAAGTCAAAAAACACAAAAAGAAAACGGACTGAACGACAAAACACTATGAGCATATACAAACAAACAAAGTGAGCTGTTGAATTACATTAAGCGCTTTCAACCAAATCAACTGGTCTTCATCAGAACTAAAGCGTTTAACTGTTACGCTGTTTAAATAACTTCTGTGGTGCCAAAAACGTATTTGCCTTTCCTTAAAGCTGTATTCACTCTTTGTTAACATGAAATATTAGCATCCTTTGCAATGCCTTCAAATCAACATTTTTTTCTTATACATTTTTAATTGACATAACCGTAGATGAGAAGATAGGAGTATATATATGATAATATCATTGATTAAGTATTTACATACATTTTTTTACAGATTTTATGTAGTTTTTGAAAAATATCCACTAGCGATAACATTAGTAAATTGATTAATTTTGATATATTTATTTTATTTATCTCATACGTGTATACATGCGTATATGTACCTCTTTCCAATGTACAGTAATAATGAATTAATAAATATTAACAAACATTAATATCCACAAATTATGTATAGCCTTATCGGGTGATCAAATAGACAGTTCGTAGTCATTGTAATAGAATATATTATATTTTTTATTTTTTATTTAACATTTTTTTTACAATTAGTATAGTTATGTATTATAGTATATTGTTATATATATCATTTGTTTATAAAATGTATAAGAAAAAATGTTGATTTGAAGGCATTGCAAAGGATGCTAATATTTCATGTTAACAAAGAGTGAATACAGCTTTAAGGAAAGGCAAATACGTTTTTGGCACCACAGAAGTTATTTAAACAGCGTAACAGTTAAACGCTTTAGTTCTGATGAAGACCAGTTGATTTGGTTGAAAGCGTTTAACGTAATTCAACAGCTCGCTTTGTTTGTTTGTATATGCTCATAGTGTTTTGTCGTTCAGTCCGTTTTCTTTTTGTGTTTTTTTGACTTTATTAAATCGTAGATTTATTATTACTGGCAGTTGTGAGCACTTATTGGTGGATCCGGAGTATCACTGTGTAAGCTGTGGATTTTCTTATATTCTGCAGTATAAAGATAGACTGATTTGATATAACATTTCTAACAGCAAATTAAAAACTTCTACTCAATCTGAAAAACTTTGGAAATTCACAGAAAGTGCAAGGAAAGATACAAAATATAGAAAATTATGATAATGTGTTTGAAATGTGATGACAAGAAATAAGTTATTTTTGCACAAAAAGGGAAACTGGCTAGGCTTAAAATGGTCCACAAGGGCAGCCAGCCTACTATTTGCATGTGAATCTATGAACCCATATGGAATATAAAGAAGCAACTTCCACCAAGATAGAGACAAGGTTAAGAAGGCTTCCAAATGTAAAACTCTGTCAGATGTTGTACTCAGCTTCTGTCTAAAGGTATTAACATATCTGCACTATGACCTCCCCTGGAGTAAAAATACTCTGTACCCCCTGAAATGACATCAGCTTTGTTTACAGTGGGGAAACCATACTTTTTACTTAAAAGTGAACCTGCAAACCATCTAAGAATTATTGGTTAATAGAATTTCTTCCTACAACATGTGTACTATAAACAGAAGCCATTGCAGACAGTCAGTATTAATTTATGATAAAAAATCAATCATATCATTAGAACAGAAAGGTATTAAAGGAAAAGCGTGTAGAACTAAGGGTAATCTACTAAACACTGTCATACTAAAGAGCTGAAAAGGGGCAGCATCTCAGCATTGCAGGGACGTATTACCAAACAGCTTTCAACAGCATTCCACATTCCTTAGTTATAAAATTCTTACAGCTGTAGAAGATCCACCACATATTGACAAAGTATATCACAATTACTATGGACATGCAATACTAGTTGCCAAATAAATCAAGAAGAACGGTAAGTTAGTTTCCTAGATGTGAGAATCCAACAAGGAGTATTACCGGGGGAATCCTTGCCATCACTGTTGTTTTGTCCTCAGTCCATTAATATGTCTAGATAACAGACTAAGCTATGGACACAGTCCGGCTTTAACAAAATAGTCTTTGCCTAATCCAGCTCTAACTGGTCTGGAGAGAAAGAGAGACATTTTCCAGGACCACAATAATACAGAGTTTGTATTTTTCCTGGTGTTTGCATTGTGGTTATGAAAGTTAAGTGACTGGTACACCCATAAACCTAGGTGTTTAAAGGAAGTGAATGTTTCCATTGGGGTACCCTAAAGATCTGTGATGTTGAGGTTTTAGGATTTATTTTCAGCTTTTGTAAGATTCCAAGTATTATACCTTTTGTTTTTCATGGGATTAGGAGTATCTAATAATTGTTCAGCCAAGAATTATAGAATGGAGGTTAGACTGAAGCTGGGTTTCAATGGCTTGTGATGTCCGTGCACTGGCCCAGTAATAAAGGAGCCTCAATCCTCACCACTAGCACCAATGAGGGGCGTGCACATTGGGGGGATAACAAGTACACACACAGTAAAGTACAATTTCCTTAAAGAGCACATAGAGATCACAGACAGTCTGGGGCTGGTTTCTCCCTTTCACTCCAGATACCCAATAAGAATCCTTACTGGCACAGCTATAGGGTCCAGATCTCAGCCGAGTGGTCAAGTTAAAACCTCTGTCACCCTCTCTGTCCAACCAGTGCTTTGTGTCCCTGCCCAAGTAGCACACACACACACACACACACACACACACACACACACACACACACACACACACACACACACACAAATGCACGTACACACAAATGCGTGCACACCCAAACGCGTGCACACACACACACACACACGGGCACACACACACATACACTTTAAGATTTCATTTATATACAAACACACAGGCACCCTGGGGTAGGCTGGCACAGGTTTTCCAGCTGTGCCCCTTTTCTGCCCAGACTATAAGGTAGTATTGACTGCCACCAACCACTAATATCAGCGAGTATAAGGCCCTTCCAAAAGGGTTGCCAATTTCACTGTGTAATATTACTGTTATCCAAATAGTAATTGTGATGAACAGCAAGAATATTGGAGTGGCTTGGACAGTATCACCAAATACATGCAAATACTCTAGAGCTTAAATTATCTCTACACAAGACATCCACAGTTGAAAGGTTTAAAAATATTTAATAATAAATAATAAAAACACAAGACAAATCTCATCAATTCAACACAGTGCTAATCAAGAGTTCAGAAATCACAGGAACTTTAAAACAACATTGTAGGATAGTCTGGCATAAATATAGAAAACAGCGAGACTAATCTGCTAAATTTCTATCGAACTCTAAGAGAAATCACAGTTCTAAATACTACTTACATACAGAGCAAAGCAAATGCCTAATGAGTTGTTGTCAGCTTTAGACAAAATCCAAAATGCTCAATCTTTCTCCCTGAGAAAGTCTTAAGATGATAACACCCAATATTGCTGAGTCATTTCACATTACATAATTTTTATCACTTCTCCTGAAGTTTCCCAGGCTCACAGAACTCAAAATTTAACATTTGTTTGTAATCTTCTACCTGCCAGGAAACCACAGCAATAAAGGACACTTTACATATAAAACTTAGTAATTAACTCTTGTCCTAAGACAATAGAAAGAATTTCTTAGTCCAGAGCTTGAGCTCAAATGGTCACAAAATGCTTCACTTATTAGCTTTCTTCCAGCAGGGTGCACTGTGGTTACATGTTTGAAGCTCAGAGCATATAGCACAGTTTTCTTACATTTAGTTTTCTTTACATTTGTAAAACAAGCCTATGGATTATATTAATATTTACAGTGTCATAACATTATCTACAAAATTCTATCTAGATAGGCTGGCAGCCTTCACATATCCCCCCCCCCGAGGAACTCAAGCTAGTTTTTCAAGTGCCCCTTGAAAAACATTGCTTGAGAGGGTTAGGTCTATCTGAGTATACCTTACCCCATTCCCTGTCTTGACAGCCCATCTGCGTTGGAATTGCTAATCACACTGCAGTGCTGCACTGACATATATGCTTGCAACCCTAGGCTCCATCTTAGCAATTTGGCATTTTGCTGGCTGGCTTGGTGTAACCATGTTAGGGGACTGTGATCTGTAACTACAGTGAATTTCCTTCCATACAGATAAGGCTGAAGTTTCTGCAGTGCCCACACTATGGCTAGACATTCCTTTTCTAGAGCTGCATAGCATTGCTCCCTGGGTTGGGGCCAACAACTGAGATAAACCACTAGGTGCTCTTCTCTCTCTGAAGCAATCTGGCTTAGTACAGCCCCCACCCCATGATTTGAAGCATCCACCTGCACAACAAATTATTTGCTGTAATCTGGACTGGCTAAAACAGGGGGTCCTCCCAAAGCTTCTTTAAGCTTCTGGAATGCCTGCTCACATGCTGTGATCCACACTACCTTATCTGTCCTGTTTTTCCTTGTCAGGTCAGTGAGGGGAGCAGCTATGGTACTATAACTGGGGACGAACTGACTGTAGTACCCTGCTGCATCTAAAAATGCCTTCACCTGCTTTTTGGTAACAGGTGCAGGCCATGCCTGAATGGCTTCCACTTTGGCAGATTCTGGCCTGATCTTACCACTCCCCACACTATGTCCCAAGGTAGGAGACCTCTGCCATACCCAACTGACATTTGCTGGGCTTAATGGTCAATCCTCCACTCTGTAGTCTGCCCAGCACCTATCTGACATGCTGAAGGTGCTCTTGCCAGAAATGTCTGTAGATGGCAATATCATCTAGGTAAGCAAGGACAAACCCTCCTGCTCCTGCTAGTATATGATCTACCAGCCTCTGGATAGTTGCTGGGACAGTCTTCATCCCAAAGGGCATTTTTGTGAACTCATATAAGCCAAAAGGAGTCACAAAGGCTGACCTTTCTCTTGCACTGGGAGTCAAGGGCACCTGCCAGGAGCCCTTGATAAGATCAATCATGGTAATATACTTAGCCACACCCAGCTGCTCTAGGGCCTCATCTGTCCTAGACATGGGGTAAGCATCTGACTGTGTGACTATTTAATTTCCTGTAGTCCACACAGAACCTGGTGCTGCCATCGTTCTTTGGTACCAGCACCACTGGGAGGACCAGGGACTGTCAGACTACTGAATTATCCCTAGTTCCAACATTTCCTGTATCTCCTCCCTCAAAATCTGTTAGACTCTCTCAGACACCCTATTAGGGACCTGCCTAATAGGCTTTTGGGGTCCTGTATCCACCTGGTGCTGCACCAGGTGGGTGCATCCAGGTTTCCCACTGAACATGTCCCCAAACTCCTGTAATACTGCTCGGATTTCTTGAACCTGGGTAGGAGATAGCTGCTGGGACATTGCTACCCGTTCCACTGAGGTGTCACTTCGAGTCTCACTGAGGAGGTCAGTCACAAGATCTCCCTCAGACTCCTCCTGCAATCTACTGCAAATACTCAGCACAAAGGCCTCCCTATCATGATAAGGTTTCATCATGTTAACATGGTATGGTACAGTTTGTGCCCCTGCCTCCTGCCTAGCAGTTCTACCATGTAGTTAACATCACTGACCTTCCTTACCACCTTGTAGGGTCCTTCCCAACCTGCTTGCAGCTTGTTGTGTCTGAAAGGAATGAGAACCATCACCTGCTGCCCTACAACATACTCTCTAGCTCATGCATTCCTCTCATAACAGACCTTTTTCTGTTGTTGGGCTTCTGCCAGGTTCTCCTGGGCCAAGCTCATAAGTTCCCTGAGCCTTGTTCTGAGGTTTAGGACATATTCCACAACACACTCCTTGTGAGATTCACACTCGCCTTCCCACTCATCACAAATTAAATCTAGAGGGCCCTCACCCTTTGCCCATACAACAACTCGAAGGGTGAAAAACCTGTTGATTCCTGGGGAACCTCTCTGTAAGCAAACAACACATGGGGCAAATATTTGTCCCAGTCCCTCTTAAACTGGTCTGCAAATGCTCGTAGCATGGACTTGAGTGTAGAGTTTAACCTCTCAACAAAACCATTAGTCTGGGGATGGTTAGGGTAGTCTTTAAGTGCTTCACCCTACAGTACTTCCACAGAAAAGCCAGCAGGTCTGACATGAAATTGACACCTCTGTCAGTCAGTATTTCTTTTGGGAAACCTACCCTGCTGAAAATCTCTAACAAAGCATTTTCCACCTTTTCTGCCTCAATGGAGGACAAACGCTCTGCCTCAGGGTATCTTGTAGCATAATCTACTACCACTAGGATATACTTTTTCCCTGTGGAACTTGGGGTACTCAGAGGACCCACAATATCCATAGCTACCCCCTGAAATAGCTCCTCATTCACAGGCAAAGGCATCAAAGGAGATCTTACCTTGTCTCCTGCCTTGCCTACCTTTTGGCACTGCTCACAGGTCCTGCAGTACCCTGTAACATCTCTGGAAATTCCAGGCCAATACAAGTTCTGCACAATACATCTCTTTGTATGTTTTATGCCCATATGACCTGCAAAGGGAATATCATGGGCTATGGCTAGAAGCTCCATATGGTAGGCTGTAGGCACTACCAACTGCTGTATTACCTCGCCTTCTTGCCCTCCCCTCAGTGTTCCACTCTCTGCACAGTAACTCTTTGTCCCAATATACAGATTCCCCCTTTGCTTGAGAATCAGTTGCCTCACTAACTACCTCTCGCAGGCCTTGTAACATAGGGTCTTAAAGCTGAGCCTGTCTCAACTCTCTGTAACCCTTCCCAGCTCCCCTTCCAGAGGAAGTCTGGCATCCTCTGACAGCGGTTCCTCACTGTCGGCCTGGGTACTACTACCACCCACCCCTGCCCTTGCAGTCACTCTGTCCAAGGGACCATCAGTACCCACAAGCAGCTGTGGCTCACCTTCAGTCCCACTGCTACAGGGTAGCTCCCTCCTTGAAGTAACCACCTCACCAGTCCTGGCTGCAAGCATGCGGTCTGACTGGGTCTCCCCCAGGCTACCAGACCCACATGCTTGTCTCCAAGCCTGACTGCATATAACTGCATGAGCACATGGTACTGCATTATCAAAATCATTCCCTATCAGGACATCTGCAGGGATATTCTCAAACACACCTACTTGCTGGCTTCCTTTTCCATCCTCCCAGTAAAGGTGAACACTAGCCAAAGGTATTTGGAATGGGGTCCCTCCAAAAGCTCTGAATGGAGTAGACTGCCCAAGCAAGTAGTGCTCCTCTGTAACCATTGCAGGCTTCACAATGGTTAGGTCAGAGGCTGTGTCTCTTTTAGCAGTGGCCTATTTCCCATTTACTACGATAGGATATAACCTCTTATGGTAGTCTGGTACCCTTGTTGTCTCAAGACAACCTACTGTTGGCATTTTGTCCTTCCCACTTACTGGCTCCCTCAGCTTTTGTTCTCTACCTTGTCTCCGTGGACCTCGATATGTCACATGACCCCACTGGTTGCATTCAAAACATTTAACCCTAGGTCCTGGACATGTACCTGGACTAGTGGCTTCCCCTACTGTCAGATTCTTTTGGGGCAGTCTGAGCTGCCCACCATGGGTTCTTTTAGACCCATGAGCAGCACTGGGTGTCCCTTTCCTATGCAGTGATGCTTTGCTTGCTAGGTATAGGTCTCCCTTCTTCCCCAACTCATCTGAAGTACCACACTGTCTATCAGCTAACCAGATCCTCATGTCCTCAGGCAAACTCCTAAGGGCTTGTTCCCTCACCAAAAGGTCTGCCACCTCTTCAAAAGTTGTGACCTGACATCCACTCAGCCACCTATGAAAATAAGTGCTTAGTTCAGCAACATATTCATACACACTTTCATCTGCCTTGCGTCTATGATCACAAAACTTTTTTTCTATAGGCTTCAGGTATTAGCTTAAAAAATTCTAGCAAACAATTCTTAACAGCAGTATAATCAAAAAATTCACAATCAGGTAGTTTAGACAGCACAAGTACAGCTTAACCATGGAGTAAGGGGGTCAGGAACCATACGCAGAGCCTTTGGTTAACATCATATTGTTTACATACCCTCTCAAACATATGAATGAAACTATCAATATTATCCCCCTCTGTAAACTGCGGAAGCAATCTACTGACATTTTCTGCTTCTGGGGTCTGGTCACTCCTTTTCCCATTACCTCCATGACTCTGGTGAAGAATCAGCATCTCCTTTTCGTGCTGCCTCTGCCTTTCCCTCAGCTTCCAGGTGTAGCAGTTTCTCATTCTCCTCAGCCTGTAGATGTCTCAGTCTCTCTGCTGCTTCTGTTTCCAAATGCCTGGCCTCCAACTCATGTCTCTTTAGCTCCAGATGAATTTTTGAGTCCTCTGCAGAAAGGTTGAGCTGCCCATTCTCTGAGTGTTGTACATCTCCACGGCCAGTTTGATCGCCCTCCTGGTTGCTGTTCTTGGATGTAGCTGTGACCAAAGCTGCAATCATGTCTGCCTTAGTAAGGTTTCCATGCACCTGTCCTTTAGCCTGGCACATCTCAGCCAACTGGCTCCTTGTCAGCTTACCACACTCCTCTGCTAACATGCTTGCCTGCTCTCCCTGACTAACTACGCTAACCAAAGAAATAAAACAATTGTGATCTGAACTCTGAGTATTCACTGCATGGCTGATTTAGAGTACAAAAACACCTTCAGTGATCACTGTACACAACCTACAGGAATTCACTATCCACACTACTACAAGCCAATTAGTATGTGATGTGGATAACTCACCACTATCAAACAATTAATATTTGATGTGGATATCCCACTACTGCCAAGCAATTAATATGTGATGCCCATGCACTGGCCCAGTAATCAAGGACTTTTAATCCTCACCACTAGTACCGGTTAGGGGTGTGCACATTGGGGGGATAATAAGTACACACACTGTAAAGTACAATTTCCCTTAAGAGCACACAGAGATCACAGTCAGTCTGGGGATGGTTTCTCCCTTTCTTTCCAGATCCCAATAAGACTACCCATTGGCACAGCTATAGGGTCCAGATCTCAGCCTAGTGGTCAAGCTAAAACCTCCAGTACCCTCTCTGTCCAACCAGTGCTTCATGTCCCTGCCCAAGTAGCTGACACACATACACACACACTTTAATATTTGATTCATATACAAACACACAGACTCTCCTGGGGAAGGCTGACACAGGTTCTCCAGCTGTGCCCCCTTTCTGCCCATATTATAAAGGTAGTATTGACTGCCACCAACCACTAATATCAGATACTATAAGGCCCTTCCAAAAGGGAGACCAATTTCACTGTGTAATATTACTGTTATCCAAATAGTAAGTGTGACAAGCAGCAAGGTTATTGGACTGGATTGGACAGTATCACCAAATACATGCAAGTACTCTAGAGCTTAAATTATCTCTACACACAAAACAGCTACAGTTGAAAGGTTTAAAATATTTAATAATAAATAATAAAAACACAAGACAAATCTCATCAATTCAACACAGTGCTAATTAAGAGTTCAGAAATCACAGGAACTTTAAAACAATATTATAGGATAGTCTGACATAAATATAGAAAACAGCTAGACTAATCTGGCTAAATTTCTATCCAACTCTAAGAGAAATCACAGTCCTAAATACTACTTACATACAGAGCAAAGCAAGTGCCTGGTGAGTTGTTGTCAGCATTCGACAAAATCCAAAATGCTCAATCATTCCCTCTGAGAAAGTCTTAAGCTGAACAACCAGTATTGTGGAGTCATTTCACATTACATCATTTTTATCACTTCTCCTGAAGTTTCCCAGGCTCACAGAAGTCAAAATGTAACATTTGTTTGTAATCTTGCACCTGCCAGGAAACCACAGCATTAAAGGGCACTTTACATATAAAACCTAGTAATTACCTCTTGACCTAAGACAATATAAATTTCTTAGTCCAGACATCCTGTCTCCAAGCTTCAGATCAAACAGTCACAAAATGCTTCACTTATCAGTTTTCTTCCTGCAGGGTGCACTGTGGTTACATTTTTGAAGCTCAGAACGTATGGCACACTTTTCTTACATTTAGTTTTCTTCACATTTGTAAAACAAGCCTATGGATTATATTAATATTTACAGTGTCATAGAATTATCTACAAAATTCTATCTAGCTAGGCTGGCAGCCTTCACATGTCTGAATGTGAGGAACTGAACTGAAGGATAACCATGTCAACAGTGTAAACAGTGATAGGAAGGTTAGAAAAATTAGTGGGTAGTTTGTTATTAAAGAACAGTGAAGTGAGTATAAAGCTCTGGGGCATATTTTGGTAAGGGATGCTGGAGGTGAGATGGAGGAGTCATTTCTTATTCTGAAATACCTATTTGTCAAGAAATCTTGGAGCCAGGTGACAGCATTGGAGCTAACTCTGAGTTCTTCGCAGGAGGGGAGGAGGAGGAGGAGATAAATAAGATCAAAAGCTTCTGGTAAGGCCATACACATACCACAGCGTGCATATACTGTAACTGAAGAAAACAGTACAAAAGCAACACTAATTACTGAAATAGCTACACCTAGTGATTACAGAGTACCAGAAGACATGGCTATAAATTATCAAGACATGGAACACAAATTAGACCAATGTGGAATGAGATGTGCAGATGTATCAGCAGTACTAGGAATAACTATGCTTAGGAAATTTGTAATCATATTTGTATGTACAACTAAAACAAATAATCCCATAAGAAATACAAGAGACAATTCTGGGTTCATTGTGGGGGCTATCAAGAGCAATCCTGGCAAACAATACAAACTGAAGGAATATCGATTTCATGAACTTTAACTGTGCACTCACTTGGGGAGCTCCAGTATTGCAATAGCATTAAAACCTCTACACATTTGGAATATTTAAAAAAGAAATAAAAATATACTGCAAAGATGTTTGAAGACGTATATAGTCAAAAAACACAGACATGGCGAACTTTACAAAGATAAGAACGAAAAAGCAAAAATGGAATATACTGAAAAACAAGTAGTTCACTAATTCAGAAAGCCAACACAAATGAAACTGACATTACAGATCAGCTAAAGAATGAAGATTTCAATCTACAACTTCAGATACAGACAGTTTTCCAAAATGAAGAATAAATGCTTTAGAAATGACAAAACAGCCAAAGCAGGATAGGTACTAGACATGTGCCTCAGAAAATTTTAGAACCTTCTTTAGAGGAATCAGTTGAAAACCCAGGTAGGATTGTGAAAAGAAAAAACAGGAAACAGAGATCAAAGAAAAAATATCAGCAAGAAGAGTATATTATAAGAACAGACCTGCTTGACCTACTATAAATATGTAGATATGGGAAAAGGAGACTGCACAATAGTAATAAAACACAGAGAGTTAGAAGAGGGATAACACAGATGAATACAGTAACTCAAACCTTGTATGATTCTGTTGTTAATGTTCATAGGTTAGTACTAGGCTAACTGCCCTTGCAAGCCATTGTAAGGCTAGTCAATTATCCCTTGTGAGACTCAAACCGTGCACGTTGTGTTTGTAAGGCAAACACCTTAACCATTAGGCCACCCTCCCAACCCTTAAGACAGATTCATATTAAACAGAATTATTAGACTTTCTTCAGCTAAATAAATAACAGATTAAAGATTATCAGAAAGATATCCAGCAATAAAGGCAAATAAAAGAATAAATATAATGTCAGCACAGCAGTGCTGATTACTGTAGAATGTAAAACAATGTCAAAGGGAATTTTCATTATTCAGAGAATATAGAAAATTGAATAGCTAACTAAAATTCTTAGACAAACAAAATAAAATGAACATACACAATATTAAAACAGATCAAGCTCTGTGCTATGCTATTTCTTACAAACTAAGATGTCATCACAAGCATAAAATTTCAGAAGGTACACTGAGAACTATAAAACAAATACAAAATGGGCCATTTATTGGTGAACTAATAAGTTTATAGGGAAATGGGAAAGAAAACAACAGTTGTAATACAACCTAAAATGGAAGAAATGATTAAATTGTGGGGAATCATCTTTCAAGATCTTGCTGAACCACAACAAAGCTGAATGGATAAAAAGTATGAAGGATTACTATTAAAGGATATGGAATGAAACAGCTGCCAGTGAGAATGAAGCAGTTAAGTGCTCCCAAATGAAAAACCCCACATTTGTATACTGTACTAACCTCTTGGTAATGCTGGCAACTTCTTTACACCATAATTTACACTTGAGTAAAAGTCATCTTTATGGGTACCCTGAACTAACACCAGCCTAATTATCAGTGGGGAGAATGTACTTCCCCTTGAAAGTGAACTCGTGATCCTTCCAAGAACGATCAGTCAGTATTATGCCTTCCAAGAACATACAAGTTGTGTACAGGAACTGACGTATATGGAGTCTACAGTTACTTAAATTAAAAGAATCATGACAGTGTATCATGTAATGACAAAAAATTATATGGAATCAGGGGTCACGTATAAATAATCAAAGGCAAAAGAAAAAACTGTAAAAAGGGATGGAAACTAAATACAGGGTTCCCCAACAGAATATCAACATTTCAGAAAGTTGAACCGCATATGGTAAAGACCTTATGACTTACTTTCTGAAACACTGAAATGTTTGTACCTAGATTGCGATACGGTGTGAATTTGGGAATGTACCCTTTTCTCCACAATAGTGCGACCTTGGAGTTAGTATATTTAATTGGCAAGGGATGCAGGGATGCAGGGGTGCAGGGGAGCTTGCCCCCTGCAAAAAAAAAAAAAACAGTTTTTGGTTGTTTTGTAAGTTTTGACATTGCAGAATGTTTATCATACGTTCTTGACCATATGCAGTTTGGCATTCCATAACATCAGTGTTATGACACAGACCCATTTACAGTATGGATAGAGTACAAGAAAAGCACTTAACTGTATTCTGTATTCTTGGTTTATAGAATACTTAAAGATCTGTAACATATGCCATATAAAGATGCACAAAATACACAATACATTGCATTTTCTATGCCCACTTTACAACCAGGCCACAAATGAGGGGGTTACTCTCCCAGTCCAGTAAGGGATATTACGGAATAATTCCTTATTACTACTTGTTGTTTTGTCTTGCCCTCAACTTGTCATACAAAACCTTAAGAGTAATCTATGGATATAGTCTGACTGCAAGAAAGCAGTTTTGCCAATTGATCCAAACAAAACATACAGCTGTTTCAGATAACATAAGAAATATATTTGGCTTTCACATTTGCAGAATGGGGTTGGGAGGGTGGCCTAATGGTTAAGGTGTTTGCCTTACAAACATAAAGTGCAGGGTTTGAGTCTCACAAGGGATAATTGGCTAGGCTTACAATGGCTTGCAAGGGCAGTTAGCCTAGTACTAACCTATGAACCTATGAACCTATGAACCAATACTGATAGCAGGGAAACTAAAAAAATCAAAAAGTATCAATAGTATTAACCTGGGAAAAGGATGTCAACTTGCAGTGGAACAAGTGAAACTATATAAATATACAATGACAGATGACGGGTAAGTAGTGCAATAAACAAATTATAACAAGCAGCAGCGATTAGCAATGCCCTGTATAGTAGCAAGTATCTAGACAGTAAAACTACCCTGTAAAGCAACAATTAGGTCAAAAACAGTTTGGCATTGTGTGGTATTGAACTTACAGCTAGCTTGTGCCTTGACTAGCACTATCATATGCTAGTACTATGTAGCATCTTGCCCTTAACCCCATAACTACCCTAGTAAAGCCCTCTTAAAACCCAATCCTTAATCCTAAAAAGACCACCTTATTTAGAGATCTGAACAACATGGATATGCAATTGTCAAATGTCTCTGTGGCTAGTTGCATAGATTTGGGCATCCTAAGGCAATGTAGCAAACGTGTCATGTTCTCAACCAGTTAATTATTAAATAAAAACACGATATTAGAGAGATGTAAATACACAACTTCCCAGGCTTCCAGATATTGGCTAAAACTTTATCCACCATCTTAGAGCCTTTTTTAGGCAATGCCAAAAAGACAAAACCACCAACATAGTGAAAAGGAATACAAGCAACCTTAAGGTGTTACTAGTCAATGCTAGGAGCCTAAGCAAAAAACTCCACACCCTACAAACCCTCCTTACTGGGGAGAATGTAGAAATCTGTACTGTGACTGAGACTTGGTTTAAAGCTGTAGAAAGTACTCTAGCAGTGCAAGGCAACGGTGCCTTCCACACATTTAGACCAACAGCAGCACAGACTGGGACCAGAGGTGGAGATGTCTCAAGTCTATGTAAGCAACAAATATAAATCTAGGTTGGTAAAACTGAATGATACTGTGAAGTTCATCCACATGCAAGTCACCATACTTAAGGTCCCTCACTATATCATGGCTAGCTACAGGTTACCATCTATTCCCCTAGAGTCTCACAACTCTTATCTAAACTAGGTGATATTATATATATATGGGTCTACTTCATAAGATCTACAGACCATTTGATCGACATTCAGTTGGTCGACAGCTCATTTGGTCGACAACCAGTATTCAAGGCACTTAACAGGGATTTGCCCCCCTCCCCAATGTTGTGCGACCCTGGAGTTGATATATATAGTTGGGGGGTGTGGGGGGGGGTGAAACCCCCCACTTATTTCCATTTAAAACATGAAAAAACAACAAAAACTACACATTTAAATGAAAAGGGGGCCCCCACCATTTATTTTTGGAAAAACAAGAGCTCCTTTGGCAACTCAGGTTGAATTCATACAACCCACCTGGGCTAAATGAGGTGACCTCTATCGCATGTATTTTAAAACTGAGAAACTTAATTCGTTAAAAAACATTTTTAAACTGAGAAATTCAACTTTACAATCAAAACACTTTTGAAACTTACATTTTGGTTGGACTGTAATTTGTGGAAGAAATGTCCATTCATTTTATCATTTTAGAATAACATTTAAGTTAGTGTGTGTTTACAAATTTAAAGTAACGAGATGACAAGCATTCGGTTTTGATGTTCGTTTAAAGTATATGTCTTTCGTCCTAGTATTTTTCTTTTATATGATGTTTCTGATGACTTTTAAAAGGACTTTTAAGATGTAGTTACAGGGACTTTATCTTTGAAATGAGACCAACTTAATTGATTCTAAATGCATCAGGTGATATGTATTTAAACAGAGTGGTTTTCTTGTATCAACTGTCTGAAGAAGTCTTACATTGAGGAGACGAAAAGCGCTTAACTACTGATTAAAACTGTGTTCGTATGTGTTTGAGGTGTCAGTTGCCATTTATATTCAACTGGCTGATAAATTAACTCAAACATCACCCCCTTATTCCCCTTATTCCCCAGAGCTCCACCAGGTGAAATCCTCTCCAATATACAGTCCCCCCAACTATTAGCAGGACCAGATGCTAGCAGCACTCATTATATTCAAGAACACTGCCTCCATGGGTTCTGACAACATCCCTGGTTGCCTCCTGAACAGTCTAAAACATGACCTATCAGGACCACTTGAGGTATCCTTCAACTACAGCCTTGAAACAGGCTATGTTCCCAGTGAATGGAGGACTGCAACAGTCATTCCCCTGCATAAGGGTAGAACCATCAACTGACTCAGGGAACTACAGACCCATAGGTCTTACAAGTTTAATATGCAAAGCCATGCAACAAATTATCATGGAAATGATAAACAAGGACATTGGCAACTTGCAGACACTGGACCCATCCCAGTTTGGCTTTATTAAGGGAAGGTCATGCCTACTTAACTTTGTTGACATTTTGAAAGGGTCGCAGTGCATACTGCTTATCTTGACCTGGCTAAGGCATATGATACAATACCAAACTCTGGCATTATTGACAAGCTCTCTGAGACAGACATTAATCTTTACATAACTCATTGGATTGTCAGATGGATCACAGGCAAGGCACAAGAAGTCAAGAACAGTGAGACCACCTCCACCAAGAAACTGGTCACGAGCAGAGTACCCCAGGGCTCCATGTTGGACCCACTCCTAATAAAAGAATTACGACCACTGCTCCAAGCAACAAGCAACCACACCAAGCCTTAAAAGAATGTCTTTTAATATACACCGACTAAGCGCTTTCACCAAAACATTGGCTTCTTCAGACTCAGTGTTAAAAGACAAGCACAACTCTTTTATACAACAAATGTAATAGGCTTAATGACATCACAAACCCCATACCAATTGAAGTTAAATAAGCAATCAACACATCAATTCAATACAGCTAAACTACACATATTGATTAAAAACACTATAAACATTGCATTATATAAAAATCACATTTAAAAAAATCTATCTAACATTGCATTTTGTTTTATTCTATATATGTGTATATTAATGTGCACATACTACCTTTACATAAACTGTAATCTAAAATTAATTAAATAATATTGGCCCTATGCTTCAAAACCGGTTTTAATGAAATGTAATCATTAATGCCCGGTTGCCTTGTAGCATTTAATCTCAACTGCCATAATGCCTCCAGCAAGGCTACTCTATTGCTAACATCACCTCCCTGATCAAAAAACACCCTATCTATTATAAAAAATATAAACTTTTTAAATCCCTTACAATTACAACTATGGAGATATAAAGCATTATGTGGGTCCTTATTCTTAACTGCTCTAACATGCTCAACAATCCTATCACGTAATTTACGTGTAGTCATACCCACATAAAATGCATCGCAGGTTATACATGAGGCCACATATACCAAATTCTTCGTGTTACAGTTACAAATGCCCGGGCATGGCAAAGTATGCCCATACCCCTTTACACAAATATATGTGCCTTCCGATATATACCTGCAACTTCTACAGCAACCGCATTTTGACATCTTAGATGTTCTATTCCTTACCTCCCTTTCTAAAATTCCTTTCAAATTGTCACCCTTACTAAAAACTATCCTAGGACTCATACCTACAATTTCTTTCGTAGTACTACTCAAACAATATTCCCACATTTTACGTAGTACTGTTGTTATTTCTGTAGCTTTTTCATTGAATTTTAAAATAAAGCATGATCCTAAAGAAGATGTTACACTGGGCACTTCATAACTATTAACCCTCTCATCCAACTCACGTACATTATTCAAAATTGGTGAATATAAAGAAATTCTCTTTCTACAAATCTCTCTCTTCAGATTCAATAACAATTTAAGCGGATAGCCCCTATCAATAAGCATACCAATCAACTTAAACATTTCCTGTTTGAACAACAACTCATCACTCACCAACCTAGAAATCCGCACCATTTGCCCCTTAGCAACACCCTTCCTTTGATGATAAGGGTGGCAACTCTTAAAATGCAATAACGAATTTGAATAGCTTTCTTTTCTATATAAGGTGCTAGATAAACCTTCACTACTCTTGAATATTGTAATATCTAAAAAATTAATACTATCATTGTTCCACACATACGTAAATTTCAAAAAGCTAGTGGTGCTATTTAGATATTCAACAAGCTCTACTGCCCCAGCCTCATCACCTTTCCATACAATAAGCAAATCATCTAAGAACCTATTATACAAAATTATGTTCTCCATAAATCTTGATGGAAAAACAAAGGTTCTTTCCCATGCTAAAAGGACCAAGTTCGCAAATATAGGGGCACACCTGGCCCCCATTGCCACACCCAAGACTAACATTCAAGGCCACTGGCTCACCAAGTTCTCAGATGTCCGTAAATTGGGAGCTGTTATAGATTTCCCCCCAAGATGGCAACAGCTTGTAAGAAGGTTTAACACAGATAAGTGACTGGTGCCAAAACTATGGGTTAAAACTCAGTGCTAAAAATGTATTATAATAGTATTTGGGAAACTGTCAACCCAAGTTTATTCATCCAATTCATAAAACATCCCTAAGAGTCGAGCCAATAGTAAGGGATCTGGGAACATATGTGGACAGAACTCTAGCCTTTGATCAACATGTAGCTAAGATAATAAGAAAACCATTCTATGTCACCCAACTTGTAAGTAAGAGTATGGCATCCAGGTCCAAGAAAGCTATAGTATCACTCTACTTGTCCCTTATCAGACCTGTCATTGAATACAGTGACCCTTTGGGCATGTATCTAACCAGAAACTTGCAACAGTTGAAAGCTCCACAAAGATTTCTCAACAGGAGAATTCAGGGCATGAATAATCTCAACAGGAGAATTCAGGCCATTGATGAGGGAAAGGCAGTCCATACAGCCTACCTTGACCTTGCAAAGACTTTCGACACAATACCCCACTCGGGTATTGTAGAAAAACTTACCAGCTTAAATGTAAACCCATATGTCACAAGATGGGTTGCAAACTGGCTTAAGAACAGAACCCACAGGGTTAGAGTTGCTGGCGCTGTGTCAGACTCCAAGCCGGTCACAAGTGGTGTCCCACAGGGCTCGGTCCTTGGCCCCCTATTGTTTGGCATCTACTTCTCAGAAGTACAGGCCAGCATGGGAGGACTTTGGCTGACAAAGTTTGCAGACGACTGAAAACTGGCCATAGTGGAAAGTGCATCGGACACGGATATCCTTCAGAAGGGACTCACGGAAACAGATAGCTGGTGCCAGAGCCATGGCCTGAAGTTAAACGCCAAAAATGTATAGTCATACCCTTCGGGAAAAACAAGGTAACCCCAAGCTACCATATAGGTGGCAATCCACTAAGCACAGAAGAGGTTATCAGGGACCCAGGTTGACAGTGGCCTTTCTTTTGACACTCACATTGCTAAAGTGGTTAGAAAGACCTTCTACATTGCCCACCTGATCATGAAGGGATTCACACAGATCTAGTGAGGTCATTGTTCCCCTGTACTCTTCACTTATCAGACCAATGATCGAGTACAATGCCCCATTCGGGATGTATCTCACCCGACATCTGCAGCAATTGGAGAGACCCCAAAAGTTCCTCACCAAAAGGATAAAGGGACTCCAAAATCTGTCATATGCTGCCAGATTGAAGAAACTCCAGCTCTACTCAGTCGCATACCGTCTGCTCAGAGGTGACATGTGCCTGACATACAAGGCCATGTCCAACCCGGAATTAATGGACATGCTCCACCTCAAAAAATCCAAATCCACCAAAACCACTAGAGCAAGCGACTTAAACCTTAGCATGGATATAAATAGGACGTGCTGGAGGGATAGATTTATCACTCAGAGACTCCCTATGCTGTGGAATAAAATCCCGGTCCATGTGAGGCAGAGCACCTCGCTGACTCTGTTCAAGAGAAATCTAGACCTGTGGATGGGAGATCGTAGGTTTACCCCGGGAATCATCTCTGTGTCACTGCTGGACAGAGGCACAACAAACTAATGGGCACAGTATTTTTTCATATAAGGGGTGGCGTAAGCCACAAAAATTTGGGCTAGGCTTATAAATGCCTTAGGGCAGATAGCCTAGTATAAACCTATAAACCTATGAACCTACACTGATTGCTTAAAAGTTCTGTCTCTGAATTCAGTCTCCTAAAGGCTGCTGAGAGATGATGTTTGCCTGGCTTACAGGGCTTCCTCAGACCCAACCGTTATGAATCTGTTGTGCACACACACAAAACAAGCAGCTCCAGAAACACTAGATCCAGGGATCTGAACTCACCATCCATGTAACATGGAATTCATCCCTAACCCTAGTCAAATGAAACCTTGACAAATGAATGGGAAATCACAAATTTACTCTCAGTCTGGCCTCCATGTCCCTAATGGACAAAGGCCATCAATAAGAAAAGTTTTATCCTAACTATCACCCCCTCCACAAATCCTTAGTTACTTCCCTACTAACAAGCCTGCCCCACCATACAGATGCCCATGATACTCAAGGACCCAAGAGGTTTGGGGTGCACAGCTAAGCTTGCAAGAGCTGTAGTGG
Source organism: Protopterus annectens (assembly GCF_019279795.1). Classification (NCBI taxonomy): domain Eukaryota; kingdom Metazoa; phylum Chordata; order Ceratodontiformes; family Protopteridae; genus Protopterus; species Protopterus annectens. The sequence goes on along the minus strand of NC_056746.1, from coordinate 1,506,308,574 downwards.
TTGTTAACTTACAACCTATGAACGTATCAACATGTGAACGACACTTGTTAGGAGTATTTCAGAATAGTGAAGCTAATACAACTGCCTTGACATTTAGGAATAAAGTTTAAGTTATGAATGAACGTTCCTAATCTGTGCTAACTTACAACTTTGGTGTGACAGACTGGCCCTAAAAATTGATAGATCTTTTAGGAAAAAAACAGTCACAAGTGGTGTCCTGGGACCCCTACTGTTTGGCATATACTTCTCAGACGTACAGGCAAACACAGGAGGACTTTGGCTAACCAAGTTCACCGATGACTGAAAACTGGGAGCCATAACGGACTCTCCGGCTGACATGGACATCCTCCAAAAAGGCCTTACTGAGACAGACACCTGGTGTCAAAGTCATGGCCTCAAGCTAAATGCCAAAAAATGCATAGTCATCCCATTTGGGAAAAACAAAACACCCAATAATTACCACATAGGTGTCAGCCCCCTTAATACAGAAGAGGTAATAAGAGATCTGAGGACCCAGGTAGATAATAATCTCTCCTTTGACAATCATATTGTCAAAGTAGTTAAGAAATCCTTCTATGTGGCCCATCTAATTACTAAAGGGTTCGCATCTAGAAATAAAGAGGTTATAGTGCCCCTCGTCACTCATCAGACCCATCATAGAGTACAATGCCCCATTTGGGATGTACCTCACAAGATACTTCCAACAGCTGGAAAGACCACAAAAGTACCTCACCAAGAGGATTACTGGCCTCAAACATATGTCCTATGCAGACTGACTGAAAAAACTCCAGCTGTACTCAGTGGCATATCGCTTACTCAGAGGTGATCTCTGCCTGACTTACAAAGCCATGTCCAACTCAGAATTGATGGACATGCTCCACCCAAAGAAATCCAAGTCACTGCAGGCCACGCGCTCTAGTGAGCTAAACTTCGCCACAACAATAAATAGAACATGCTGGAGGGATAGATTCTTGTCACAGAGACTCCCCATGCTTTGGAACAAAATTCCTATCTACAGTAGGCAGAGCCCCGCACTAACACTCTTGAAGAGAAACCTTGATGAGTGGATGAGTAACAGAAAATACAGCCCTGGGATCAGTTCATTGGCTCTGCTTGACAGAGGCTCAGTTAATTAATCAATGGGGCGGTGAAAGCCAACACACTGTGGCTAGGCTTATAAATGCCCTTGGGCAAATAGCCTAGTACCTACCTATGAACCTATAAAACAAGAAAATGGGTTCAGGCATATCCAAAATTTATAAAATTCTGTTTATTGCAAGCCTATATATCCATCAGTCTGAAAGAGGCTTAGTAGAGTTGTTTCTTGAAGAGTGAAGTTTTATCACTGTATTACATATATCACTACATTGCTTCTTTAAGTCAGTACTGTTGTGATCATGTGATCATTGTGATTTCCAACTTAAGCAATTTAAATGAGTGTTGCAGTTATTTGATGAAGTCTCAATACTTAAGATGAAAGTGCTTATCTTTTATCAAATAAAGCTGATTCAGGGATTCATTGTGATTTTATTCTATCAGTCAGTGTTTCCTGGTTCGTATTAAAGAAACAGAGGGCCTGTGGGGGGTGCAATGTTGAAGCCACACCAATTTGATCTGAGGTATCTTTGAAGCTTCCTCATATGGAGCCTGGCATGTTGAAGCATGGGAATGGTGGAAGCCATGATCCCCAGAATACTGAGAAATTCCCTGGCTGTGACAGAGGACAGAGGAAGAAGAGACTGGAAGAAGGTTGCCAGGGACAAAACCTTGGAGAGGTCAACATAGGAATGGTCTGAATACTGCAATTAAGATAAATATGATCCTGGGAGGGCATAAGCACCAACTTCTTGAGGTTGCTGGTGAACCTCAGACTTTGTAGAAGACAAGTGGTAAAGTGAAGTTCTTGCATAAGACTCCTGGGAGACGAAACCTGAATAAGCAGGTCATCTAGATAAGAAAATATCTGTATCACTCGACTGCAAAAGGCAATGACAGGAGTGAGGCATTTGATGAATACCCTTGGGAAGTATAAAGGGCAAAAGGCAAAGCTGACAACTAAAAATGAGAGAAAGAAACAGAGAAATGTAAACATTTCCTGAAAAAAGGGTGAATATGGATATGAAGATTGATATCCTTGCGGTCTAGAGCTACCAAGAAGGCTTGGAGGGTGGGGGGAGAAGAAGAGGAAACACAGTCTGAAGAGGCAACATCCTGAAAGAAGGGACCTTGAGAAAAGTGTTGAGGAGAGGTTCAGAATTGGTCTCCAAGTCCCCTCCTTCCAAGGACCCTCAAATATCCTGGAGTAAAATCCTCTTCTCATTTGGGTGGGTGGAATGGGTTGAAAGGTGTCCTGATCCAAAAGGGACTGCAAAACTTCTGGAAAAAGACAGAGTTTGTCTGGATGAGGCTGTGGAATACCTGAAAAAGGGGAGGAGATTTCCACATCAAGCTACACCTCTGACAAATGACAGACAGCACCCAAGAGTCTGAGGTGATATGTTGCCAATTTGAGAGAGAGAGAAAGAGAAAGGCAGAGAGACAAGGGGACCTGACTGAAGGGAAGAGGAAAAGGAAACATGTCAAATATAAACAGGATTGTCCTGAAAGGAAGACTTCTGGGATGTAGGAGTCTGAGTTGACTTAACTGGAGGAATACACCTAGACCCTTCTTTCCTTTGGGAGGATGAGTCTGCATATGGACAAAGACAGATTTTGAGGGGTAATTCCTCTGAAATTTGGATATGGGGGAACAGAAAAATATGTTTGAGTTCCTGCATGGCCTTACACTTATCTTGGAGGGACTTGACTAGGTCAGAAGCAGGTGTCCCAAAAGGATTTTTATTATCCAGAGAAGCACTCAAATTTTTTTGGCTTTAATATCATCAGGCAAAGCCCGAAGACAAAGCCAAGAATAATGCGTCATCACAGAACCAAAAGTAACAGCCTTGGAAGAGGCAACAGCAGCACCATAACTGCATTTTATAGAGTGATGAGTGACCTGGGAAATGGACCCAAGCAGGGGAAAGAGCCGAAACTTTCCCTTCTGAATTAAGAAGCTCAGTCACAGCCTTTGCTGCCTGAGAAAGATGAGCCAAGACATACCTGGTCATATGGGTTTGATAATTCATAGTCCAAAATGACAAGGTGGCAGAAGTATAGACTTTTTTACATAACCTTTCCATAGCTTTATTAGCCATAGAAGGAAGGAGCTTAGAAGAAAGCAAACATTTAGAAGGTTTATCGGTTGAGACTGAAACCACAGAAAGGTCAGCAGAAGGACACTTAAATAAAAATTTGCAGTCCTCAGGCACCTTGTAGATTCTATCAAATTTCTTTGAGAATCAAGAGCTACAGAGGTGGCAGATAAGGTGTTCAAAAAAGATGCCAACATAGAAGAAACAGCAGATGGCTTAGAAGACTTCATTTCTAGAAGCTCACAGTTATCTCCTTTGGATGTCTGAGACCTGAGGACAACCACATTTAAAGTACTCCAAGATATGAGCAATAGTATCCCCAAATGATAGTTCTTCCAAGGGGGAATCTTGGCTCACAAATCCTCTTCCACTGGACCATACGCTAAAGGAGAAGGACTTTGAGAGGAACATGTAAGAGATTCCTCCCCAGAATCTAGGTCCTGATCTGAGGAATCCAGCTCCCTTGTCCTCTTAATGGGCATGGAAGACCTGGAAGGAGCAGGGACAGACACCCCTTGAGGAGGCTTCAATGCCATCATGGATTTAATAAGCCTTGAATAAAGTCCTGCCATTCATGTTGGGGATCTTTAGCAATTGGAGTAGTATGCTTTGCCTTTTGCTTTTTCTTAAGCAGGATGTCCACCCTAATAACCCTCAGTCCCTTGGCGGGATTCTATGATTGTAGTAGGAATCACTTCCCAGGCTACACTTTCAGGAATCCCCTCAGAAATAATTAGCTGTGGTTCCCCCTCAAAGTCTGGAATAGATGTTTGAAAAGCCTCAGAGAACATGTGAAAACTCAGATCCATGCCAGCCTCTGATGGTGTCATGGCAGAGGAATCCACTGCAAGAACTGAATGTTCTTCAACCTTTCACTAGCTTCTAGAGAGACATCCAGTGGAGGCTGGACAGCAACTAGATCAGGCCTAAATTTTTTGACCTTCTTGGAAGATGTCTGTCCCTCAGGACAGGAGGATTTCTGCAGAGCACCCTGAGCCAACAAGTTAAGACAGTGGTTCTCAAGGTATATGGAGAAGGAACATAAGTGACAACAGAGAGTCTTGGGCACTGTGTCTGTATGGAGAATATGCCTCTCACATTGACATTTTCCTTTCTTGGATGACATGAACACAAGAAACAACAACACTGATAAAAAAATAAAGAAGAAACCCCAACAGGGCACTTATCTGAAGATGGTTTGGTAACCAGCACAGTGGAAGAGCATTCACACTGACATTCCATAATGGTGTTTGGACTAGTGACAAAGAAGATCTGAGCATTGACATATATACATCACCATTATGCCCTATGCAGGTAGCATACATGTGACATATGCCACCTATAAGATCTAAAGGCTTTGGTATACTGGACAGACATTGAGTAATCCTTGGCAAAAGATCCCTTCAGTGAAAAATTCTTCAACTGTTATATGGAAGGACATCATCTGTTCCACTCTCTAGCTCACTCTGCAACAACAATTCACCCAAAATATCACCCAACAACCCTCCTGACTAGAGAATTGTACATCCATCATTGTTTTGAAATTTTGCTTTTGATGAAACAAATTTTGCCAAAACAGCTCCTCAGAATAGTATAAAGCCTCAAACACTGTACAGGCATTCACCTCTGTGCTGTCCACCATCTTGGATCTCCTTGAGCACTGTTCTACCAACTACCACTAAGCCAGGATTGGAAGAAGCACTCTTCTAGTGAGTAGGGTTTTTTTATTGATATATACATTACATATTATTTACGTATTTACATCTATTTACAAATCTCCATACATTATAAACTTTAATTTAAGTATTTCCCCCTACTCTTTTATCCACAAACAGAATATTACTTTCTCTAGAATTGTTGTCAAAGTCCATTTTCCATTGTATTTAATTTAGTCTCTCATTCCATATAGTCCCTGAAACATAAAATATTACTGTGTCCATTTTCTTCACTTCTTCCTGTTTTCGTACACCATAATAACCAAATTCTATTATGTCAATATTCATTTGTACTTTTCACCCTATTATGTTAACATTTTTTCCACAAATTATTAACTCTCTAATATGTCAAAAACACATGCTCGGTAGTCTCAAACTTTCCACATTTATTACATATTCTATCTTGCTTTTTCTTGTATGGCATATTTGCCTTAACTGGCAATTTTCGAACAGACAATCTCCATAAAAAAATCATTACATTCTTTAATCTTTTTAAATTATTATATTCCATCATTATGGCTTTTTTCTTATCTATTTCTAAATCTTTCCATGGATCGATGCAAGAAAATGCTTTCATAATATTAAAGTACCATTCCTTTCTATTTTTTTCACATATATTCTTTTTTATTTTCCATTACACAATTTTGTTTTGGTACTCTTTCATTTATTCACTCACAATGCTTTTACTTCTTTTTTTAACTTCCATTCATTCCCACAATTCTTTGTATTTATAATATTTCCATCAAGTTCCTTTTAATACCGTATATATAAAATTAAAGATTCTGCATCTACTATTGAGTTTATTAAACCCATGCTGCTTGCTCTTCTTTCAGATATAGAATCCCTCTCTTGACTGGATTCAGTCTAGAGTCACAAACTGTTTAAAAGAAAATATAATCATCATTAGTTACTTTTCATACTTAATAGGAATCATATAGGTATTAGTAACATAAGTAATTTTTCCTGTTGCCATGGCGTTCAACAAGTGTGCTTTTTTTATATGAAAATCTATAGGATTTCCATAAAATAATCATATATTTTACTTCTTTGAGTACATTATCCCATTGTTGTTGTCTGTATTCATTCCTTCCAAATATTATTCCTAATATACCTATATAATTTTCATTTAACTCAATACCTCCTATCATACCTTCAAAACCAAATCCTTTACTTTTCTCTTTATTTACTTTATTTATATACTTAAACCATTTTTTTTAAATATATACTTAATTTTTCATTTACTTCTTCCATCCATATTTTATTTTTAACAATTAATACAATGTTATCCACATAAGGGTACATTATTGGCAATTGTATCTCCATCATTTTGTATCCACCACCACTTGACATTTTATACATTTCCTTCACTATTACATACATAACTAATGAGAAAACTACACTACTAGCTGGGCAGCCCTGCTTTATTCCACACCCTCTTTATTTTTCCCCAATCCAGCTATTTACATTTAGTTTCATATAATCCTCTTATAAATTATTAAATGTCTGGAAAATTCCCCATAATGATTTATACTGAATATTATCATAGGCTTTACTTATATCCCCCATCATAACCTTTGTTTCTACATTTTCATTTATGATATCATCAATTATTTCTCTTATCATCCATATTATAATCCATATTATTCATAGATTCATAGGCTCATAGGTAGGTATTAGGCTATCGGCCTAAGTAAGCCTAGCTAACAAGGTTCCCTGGCTTACGCCACCCAAGAAAGTTAATTTCCTGTGCCCCTGTCGAGCAGAGCCACAGAAGTGATCCCCAGGGTGTATTTCCTATTTCCCATCCACTCATCAAGATTTTTCTTGAAGAGTGCTAATAAGGAACTTTGCTTGACATAGTTGGGTAGCTTGGTCCAGAGTATAGGAAGTCTCTGGGACAGGAATCTATCCCTCCATCATGTCCTGTTTATTGTGGTGACAAGGTTTAGGTCCCTAGAGCATGTAGCTCAGAGGGATTGGGATTTCTTAAGGTGTAGCATGTCCAACAGCTCTGGGTCTAACATAGCTTTATATGTTAGGCAGAGATCTCCTTGGAGTAGGCGATATGCTACAGAGTAAAGCTGGAGTTTTTTGAGACGGTCAATGTAGGGCATCTGTTTGAGGCCAGTAATCCTCTTTGTGAGGTACTTCTGTGACCTTTCCAGTTGCTGCAGATGTCTTGTGAGGTACATACCAAAAAGGGCATTGTACTCTATAATTGGTCTAATGAGTGTCAAGTAGAGGGGAACAATGACCTCTTTTTTCCTGGATGAGAACCCTTTTGTGATGAGGTGTGCCACATAGAAGGATTTCTTGACTACTGTGGCAATGTGATTGTCAAAGGAGAGACTACTGTCCACCCGAGTCCTAAGGTTTCATCACACATTCGGCGTTAAGTAGACTGCTGTTTATGTGGTAGTTCATGGGTACAGAGTTTTTACCAAAGGGGATGACCGTGCACTTTTTGTCATTGAGCTTGAGGCCATGCCTCTGACACCAGGCATCTGTCTCAGTGAGGCCCTTTTGTAGAATGTCCACATCATTTGGGGACTCGAGTATGGCTCCTAGTTTGCAGTCATCTATGAACTTCATTAGCCAGAGGCCTTCGGTGTTAACCTGTGGTTCAGATAAGTAGATACCAAACAGGAGAGGTCCCAGGACTGAACCCTGTGGTACTCCACTTGTCACTGGTTTGAAGTCAGATTTGGAGTCTGCAACTTTTACAGTGTGGGTTCTGTCAGTGAGCCAGTTGGCAACCCATCTTGTGATGTAGGGATTTATACCTAGTTTAGTTAGTTTAGCTATAATTCCAGAATGGGAGATGGTATTGAAAGCCTTGGCGAGGTCAAGACAGGCTGTGTGAACCACCTTAACCTCGTGTACTCAAAGAAGTCGATCAGGTTCAGAAGGTATGATCTGCCTTTCACAACGCTGAACTGGGTGGGGTCCAGAGTTTGGCGTTTACCAATGTATTTGTTTTTGAGCTCCATGATGATACTTTCCATTGCCTTGCAGACCAGGCTCGTCAGGCTAATAGGGCGATAGTTCCCAGGATCAGTGGTGGCTCTCCCTTTGTGGAGTGGGATAACTATTGCTGTGTGCCATTCAGTGGGCACAAAGCCTGATGTGAGACTATGATTGAACATGCTGCTTAGGTGGGTAGCCAGTTCATTCTGAAGTTCATGTAAAATGCATCCTGGGATGTTGACCGGTCCCATGGATTCTGTGTTTTTGGTTTTAGACAGTGCAGCTTTTACCTGCATAGATGTGATTACAGGGATTCTGCATTATTCAATGTTATAGGTCTCCAATAACTCCTGTACATATCGCTTTCTCTTTAATTCCAGTTTCTAACCATTCATTCATAACTTCTATAAAAATAATTTTTTACCACTCCTTCATTTCTTTATACATACCATATTCAGTTCCATCCAGTCCTGTTGCAGAATTCATGACAATATCTTTTATAATTGTATTCAATTCTTTCATAGTTATTTTTGTTCTAAATGCTCATTATCTTCATTATTTAATTTTTCACCTATATAAATTGGTTCTGTTTTCTTCTCTTTTATCAACAAATTCTAATACATATTCTTTAATTATTTCGTATATTCCTACTTGCTGTTTTATTTGCTTACCTTCTTTATTTTTTAATGCTCTTATTTTTCCTTCTTGTGATATTTTACTCAGATAAGGGGTACTTCTTTCTTTCTTTCCTTGTAAATAATATTTTTGTTTATACAAGTTGTTCATTTTAATTTAATTAATTTTAAACAGTTTTCTTTCTTTTTCATAAAAGGAATTTTTCTTCTCTAATGAGTCTCTGAATGTTTCTGGATTTAATGTCTTATATCTCACTTTTTCTTGTCTTCATTTTTTTTCTTATACATTCTAAAAACAATCCTTTATATTTCTCTTTAAAATTAAGCCACCAAACAGTCTAGCTCTCATAAAACTCTCTCATATTCATATGATTTTTCCATAATTCCATAATCTCTTTAGTTATATTATTTATATATTATATTATATATTTATTTGTTGTATCATAATTTCTTTAACAATTTTAACATCACAATTGCCCTTATTTTTTTTTAATTACAATTAAAATCACCCTCCACTATAATGCCCATATTTACACATATTCAAGAATATTTTTAAAAATCATTTATCTTTTTTTGTTACATATGCATATAAAACTATAATTCTATACACATATTTTTTCATCTCAAGTCTATTAACATAATTTGTCCTAGTTCCACTATGGTTACATCTAATATTTTAATGCTTTCTTGACATAATATACATATGCCTGAGCACGTTTCTTTCCCCATGGTGCGAACCACCGCAGCATTCCAAAGTTTTTCAGTTTGTGTTCTTTCTTCCTCTGTTAATAATCTGATATCTTCTAAAACAATAATATGTGCATCTACTGCAGCACACCTTTGTAATATAGCTATTCTCCTCTTAAGATTTTTCATACTGTTGACATTTAAAGCTAATATTTTCAGCTTCTGAGAACAGTTAGTATAATAAAATGCGTATCCCTTTCCTTTCTCATTTTCTCTAAACATTATATTTTTGAATTGTCTTTTCCTTTATTTAACTATTTTCCCTTTTGAATTCTTATTTCTTACTGTATGCCAGTCAGCTTCTTCCTCACTTTTCTCCTTGGTTTCTTTTTCCTTGTTGCTTTTAACTTCATGTATAACCATCTTTTTGTACATTTTCTTGTATAGCACATTCTTCTATCTCTTTATCTTGTATAACTTCATTTTCAATTTCTCACATATTCATTTCGCATTCTAGCACAAATGACCAGTATTGCTACATTTTTGCACTTTAAATCACATTTTTTGCATTATGCCCTGTTTTACCATATAAATAACATCTTTTTTATCACATTCATTGATTAAATAATCATTGTTCCACAAAAATAACAAGACTTTGGTTGACCCCTGTATTTCACAAAACCTCTATTAATAGGAACATTAATAATACTAGGTATGTGCATGACATTACCATTTTCCATGTTCAGTACTACTCCACATTCCCATCCCCCAGTCCATAGTCCTCTTTCATCATACATTTTTTGTAGTGTCCATACCTCTTTACATATAGTTAACAGATGCTCTTTCAGTTCTTTTGCTTCAACTTCAGTTCCAAACTGGATCATTATTCTTTTTTTGTCTCTAAAGAGCTTGCACCACATATTCTGACCATGGATAAATATTTTTCTTTTGTTTACATGCCCCCCCAAAAAATTATGATCTGCCCAGTTTCACGTCACAAAAAGTCTCTTTATGAATTAAAATAAATGCTCTTACCTCTTTTGCTTTGACACTGAGAGGTGCTATGACATAGTCCCAAACCTCATACCTGTCCAAACTTTCTTCTTTTTTACTGTCACACTTGCTATACACTTCTTTTTGTTCCTTCTCCAACAGTTGGTGCATACATTTTCATCTCTGGAACTTTTCCTAGCACAGTCTCTTCTTCTTTTTCTTCTTCTATTTTTTCCATGATGTCACTCCATGAAATTGCTGCTCTATTTTCTGGCTCACTTTGGTTTACCATTTCTTGAAAATAATCATCCCTCACCCCCCCCCCCAATTGTAGGGTTGTAATTATGCATTTTTCAGAGGTAACTGTCTCTCTTTCAAACAATCGCCTCTGAAAGTTTTCCTCTGAGTCCATCTCCGTTTCAACTACAATCTCCTTTTCCTTCACAATCTCCAATGTCACTGTTTTTTCTGCACCCACATCATCAGAAAAAATATGTGGTGGCGATTCTACCATTTTGACTACATTTTCAGCAATTTTCATTCAAGTATCAGCACAAGCTGAATCAGTCATGTCTTCTCCCTGTTTCTCTAGGCCATCACCTTGCCTGGAACAGGAACATGAAGTTCATTGTGTCACACACAATTGCTTCCCTCTACTACAAAGAACAGGGGAAGTTCCCTGATGCCCTGCCCAAGTTTCCCCTAGTAGTTTCAATACCACCTTGGGTCTCCCATGAAAAGATGCTACTAGCCTAGTTGGACTAACCTAGTGAACGAAGGATAAAAAAAAATAAGACAAAATATATGAGGAAATACAGGCAGATGCTTGGGATGCAAGATGTAGGACCATTAAAAGGTAAGAATAGAGATTTTACTTATTATTGTGAGCAATATGGGACCTGGGCCAGACTGGATAGATGTTACATAACAAAGGTACATGTAAATTTGACTGGCAATTTTCAAACTTAACCTATTCTATATCAGATCACGACCACATACTATTTGAGATATACAAGCAGAAAATTATGCATATTGAAAAGTGTTGGCATTTTCCAACATACTTGATGAGATAGGGAGCATTTGGGACTTAGTTGAGAGATGTGATGACTAATGCAAGAGAAAGTATAAAAATAAAAGGGAAGAGTATTTCAGAAAGTCGGGACAAGTACAAAGAAAAAGTAAGGATAATAAGTGCAATGAAAGGAAGAGAAATTTGGGAACAAGTAGACGTAAGTATCTAGAAGTCCTAAAAAATTGAAGGCATGAAGAAAGAGATGATTTGGGTCAGGGGGAGTCAGACATTAGCAACTCAGAAAAAACAGAGTGGGTTTACTGCAACATGAAAAATGAATGTCGCGCTAAAGCTTTGAGACATACATTTTTTGATAATGCAAAAACAAAAAAACTTCTAGATCAAAGGCTGTGCAGGCAGAAGGTTAGCAGGATGATAACTAACATCAGAAATGCTGAGACAAGTATAATACAGATAGATCAGAATATGACTGTTGGGTCAAGCCAGACATTCAACAGAAAGCTGTATGAAATGCAGACAGGTGGAGGATTAATACGGTAAGATACCTGTGAAAACTGGGACCGCTTGGATTAACAGGAGAGGAATGTGGATATTTAATTATATGATACAGGAGGAAAAGATACTGGAAGCTTTTCACTTCCTAAAGAAAAGGGAAAACACCACGGTCAGATGGTATACCTATAGAGGTCTGGAAAATGAAAGAGAAGGAAATGGTTAGAGCCTGGTTAAAGATATTAAATTCCATGCTAGAGGGTGGAGACAGGGCACAATCTTGGAATATGGTGATTGTTGTATAGATACCTGAGAAATTTGGGAACAAGTAGACGTAAGTATCTAGAAGTCCTAAAAAATTGAAGGCATGAAGAAAGAGATGATTTGGGTCAGGGGGAGTCAGACATTAGCAACTCAGAAAAAACAGAGTGGGTTTACTGCAACATGAAAAATGAATGTCGCGCTAAAGCTTTGAGACATACATTTTTTGATAATGCAAAAACAAAAAAACTTCTAGATCAAAGGCTGTGCAGGCAGAAGGTTAGCAGGATGATAACTAACATCAGAAATGCTGAGACAAGTATAATACAGATAGATCAGAATATGACTGTTGGGTCAAGCCAGACATTCAACAGAAAGCTGTATGAAATGCAGACAGGTGGAGGATTAATACGGTAAGATACCTGTGAAAACTGGGACCGCTTGGATTAACAGGAGAGGAATGTGGATATTTAATTATATGATACAGGAGGAAAAGATACTGGAAACTTTTCACTCCCTAAAGAAAAGGGAAAACACCATGGTCAGATGGTATACCTATAGAGGTCTGGAAAATGAAAGAGAAGGAAATGGTTAGAGCCTGGTTAAAGATATTAAATTCCATGCTAGAGGGTGGAGACAGGGCACAATCTTGGAATATGGTGATTGTTGTATAGATACCTAGGGAAAGGGAGAACACTACAGGTCTTAGGTCATATAGGACACCCCACACACACTACTTTAGTAATACATGTAAATCATAACCTTAATTCTGTACCTTACCTTAGAAAAAAAATTCTGCAACACTATCACTACACCCCAGACTGGTTTAATTTGAAGTCTTTACAGACTGACCAGTATTAAGTATTGTGCTGCTCTTGTAGATAAACCACAGACTATGAGAAGCCCTCAGACATAGTCCTTTAAAGGGGAGAATGTCTCTTGAGATCAGGAAAAGGACAATGCCCATGGACCTGATTAATGACACCTTCAGAAGAAGAAAAAAGTACACATTTTGATGAAAATAAGGAGAGAGAGAACAACATTAATGACACTATAAAAAAATTAGAAGCACCACACCAAACTGAAAAAAGGAAAAAATAATATAATAACTGTAGTATTTCAAGGATCTGTTAAATACATCTGAATTCTATGTGTGGCAAAGAAGAACTGGAGAGCTGGAAACAAAGCAACACCACTGGATCATCACAAAGAACATAATCCATGGAAATTTCAGGTGCCAAGTGGTCTGAGTATTAATCATTCTCGGATCTACCTTGCTTCTTTGGTTCTTGGCATCCCCATATAAAGTTTAAGGGTCTATTAGACTTGAGAAGCTTTTCCTCTGTAGGCCTCTTCCTCTTGAGGTGAAAATAGCATTCACCTTAGTTTTAACAGAAGTAGTATTAGCAAGGATTGAAGAGCATTTTGCACTAGTCTGGGAGTTCCATGGTCACGTTCAATGCCACTGATACTTGCTGTGATTAACAGTGGTCATAAAGCTAAGCCTTACTGATCCCTTACATCACTGCAAGCAGGCCAGAGGGATTGCATTATTCTACCCCTTCCATGACTAGTACCTTCTTTCTAAATAACAAACCGCCTGGTGTCACTGTGTATTAAACTATATGCAAGAATTTACAATTTGCATTCAGATAAGCCATACTGCCTAAAGGCATATGCTATGTGATTGCCCGGTGCAGTATCGTTAACACTGCCTAAAGGCATATGCTATGTGATTGCCTGGTGCAGTATCGTTAACACTGCCTAAAGGCATATGCTATGTGATTGCCCGGTGCAGTATCGTTAACACTGCCTAAAGGCATGTGCTATGTGATTGCCCGGTGCAGTATCGTTAACACTGCCTAAAGGCATGTGCTATGTGATTGCCCGGTGCAGTATCGTTAACACTGCCTAAAGGCATGTGCTATGTGATTGCCCGGTGCAGTATCATTAACATTGCCTAAAGGCATGTGCTATGTGATTGCCCGGTGCAGTATCGTTAACACTGCCTAAAGGCATGTGCTATGTGATTGCCCGGTGCAGTATCGTTAACACTGCCTAAAGGCATGTGCTATGTGATTGCCTGGTGCAGTATCGTTAACACTGCCTAAAGGCATGTGCTATGTGATTGCCCGGTGCAGTATCGTTAACACTGCCTAAAGGCATGTGCTATGTGATTGCCCGGTGCAGTATCGTTAACACTGCCTAAAGGCATGTGCTATGTGATTGCCTGGTGCAGTATCGTTAACACTGCCTAAAGGCATGTGCTATGTGATTGCCCGGTGCAATATCGTTAACACTGCCTAAAAGCATGTGCTATGTGATTGCCCAGTGCAGTATCGTTAACACTGCCTAAAGGCATATGCTATGTGATTGCCCGGTGCAGTATCGTTAACACTGCCTAAAGGCATGTGCTATGTGATTGCCCAGTGTAATATCGTTAACACTGCCTAAAGGCATATGCTATGTGATTGCCCGGTGCAGTATCGTTAACACTGCCTAAAGGCATATACTATGTGATTGCCCGGTGCAGTATCGTTAAGATACTAAACTCTTGATGTGCAGTTGCTGGGTTGGTATAATGGTTAGCGTGTTTACTTCAAAGATACAAGGTACAGGATTTGATTCTTACCTTTGAAAGGGAAACTGGATATGCTATAAAATGACCCACAATGGCAGCTAGACCAGTATCTACCAATGAATCTAAGGATAAATCCAGGAAAGTACCATATCTCTGACCTACTTAGTACAATTGCTTTATGAATAATTACAATCTCAGGCTGCTGAGATGCAAGATAAATAAGTGAAAAGCTCCGGTTACTGTACACCAATGCAAAATGAATATTTAGAATGTTTGACTACAAGTAATTACTGTAACTAATTACCAGGACTTTGTGGTACCATGCCTAAATGCCCATTGTGCATCCACAGTCTCACTGCAGTGAGAAAGGAACTATACTGTATCACAACAAAGCACCATAAAAACACAGAAGGTTGTGACTGTTCTGGAAATGTCTCCTTGCTCCCAACAGACACAGTCAGAGCTGGGACAGAGAACTCTGCCCATACCATTCCACATTCCTACTGGCTCCATGCATTGATTTAAATTATCCAGCAAGGGTCATGTGGAAGGTGTGCAATGAAATGTTTGCAGCCAGCCATATTTCTGACAACATGAAATGCAAGTAACAGCAGCCTTTGGCCTCCCTGGGTGAAGTAGCCTAAATGGCACCTCTTTTGCCAGTTTTCTTACTGGCGTCAGTATTTGCTGCAAACATAGACAAGGCTACCAGCACTGACAGCATTACAGTCAGTGTTTCTACAACAGCTTCCCTCAATATGTTTATGGCCCATTGAACCTATACTTCAACAAGTGAACCAGACCAAATTACAAGCACTGATGCAATACCAGTGTATTCACAGGGGCTGCTCTTGGCATTGGAATATCCCACAATGTCAGTATTAGGGCCCACTGTATTCTCTTTGGCATCAGTAGCAACCTTGCCAGTTCAGGTAAACACCCTACCGGCTCCAGTGGCTTATTTATATTTACCAATGAGTTTGGACTTATAACAGGCAGTTACAATGTAGATTCAACAATCATGCACTCGGCCAGACATGACAATTGTGGTGCCAATCCAGGTTATTAACACAACAAAGAACTGGATCAGACTTCTCCAGATATTCAGATAAACAACAAAATAAATTGCTTGTTAAGGATCGGGTAGTCCAGAAAAAAACTGACATATTCTCAGAATGATAGCCATTTTCAAAAAGGCCCTGAAAGACTATGGTGAAGACTAAGCAGATTTCTCAGAGGAGATTCCCAAGACAGATCGAGAGGATGAGGAAGGCTTGACCCCAGATTTGAGGACATTTTGCACATGATGCAGCATCAGCAGCACTGGCCCCCATGCTCGATCCCCCTCACCTGAGAGGAGACAGGATGTCTGATGCTTCAGCCTGCAGACCTCCTGGATGGTCCTGCTTTTGGTGGAAATCATTAAGAATGCAGCTAGGGCTACATATGAACATCCTGAGACAGTGGCCCTGTGGCCCAGGAAGTTAGACAATACTTTCCATTCCCATAGAGACTGGACAGTATGGTCATTGGAATGCAATCCACACCATACCTTGAGGACAGCAGACCTAAAATGGGCACTCATACCTCACCGCCCATCTCTTCATAAGTAAAATAAAGGGCCAAAAAGCAAAGATTAGACTTGGGAAGTGCATCTTTATATCCTGAAAACTATTCTTTAAGGTGCTAAATTATTTGACATATGTTTTACTTTTAGTGGGACTCATGGACCAAATGAAAGGTATTACTGAGTATGTCCCAGAGGAGGAGGAGAAGCAGAAGATTAATAACCTACAGACATGCACCGTCCATGCAATTTACAGTATCGCTGAGGGTTCAACCAGAGCTGCATCTGTTGGCATTTCCAGGAATCTGTATGCCTGGCTTTGGCTAACTGACTTTGTGGAAGATGCAAAGGTGGCTCTCATGCACTCCTTTCTCAAAATTATTCACTGTTTACTGTGGAAATGAGCAGATACCATACAGATATGGAGAAGTAGGGCAAGACCCTGATAGCTGCTGGAGTAGAATTCCACCACTCACAATGAATGTGATCCAGAATGTAGAGTATACAGTGCCACATGTGGTCTCATTGTGGACCACTGCAATCTCATCAGTCACTAACAAGAAGAGATTGAGTACAGGTTTCTTGCAACAGCAACAGTAATGTTTCCTGCAGTGGCCTGGGAAATTGCCAATCTCCAGGAGGCTACAGACAGTTCACAAATGGTGCAGAATGCTGAAGCATTCCCTAACTGCTCCACTCTGAAGGCAGGCAGGTGAAGAGTGTCTCTTTATGTGACTAGATAGTTGAATATCACATGGGGCAAAATAATAAGGGATATAATATCCAGGTGTCACAGAATTCCATTCAACAGACTAAAGCCACACCCACATAAGTCACTGCAAAATGCCTCACAATCAGAAAGTGCAAGTCTTGGCCATACTAAGCAAATGTGCCATCCAAGTGGTCCTACCAGAGAAGATAGGTCCAGATGCATTTTGTTGCCAAATAAAGATGCAGGACCTCACATAAATCCTGGATCTCAGTGGACTATCTGAGTTCATTCCTAAACAAAAATTCCACATTGATTCAGTGCAAATGATCCTCCCATGTCTGTAAATTGATGTGGATATGCTCTTTAGACCTTCAAAACATCAAGGTTTCTCTGGAATGAAGAAGAATCCTGTACTTCACTGCAAGGAACAATCACTGAGTACCTATCCTGCGGTCAAGCCACAACTCCAATGCATTTACCAA
Source organism: Protopterus annectens (assembly GCF_019279795.1). Classification (NCBI taxonomy): domain Eukaryota; kingdom Metazoa; phylum Chordata; order Ceratodontiformes; family Protopteridae; genus Protopterus; species Protopterus annectens. The sequence goes on along the minus strand of NC_056746.1, from coordinate 1,506,291,255 downwards.
ATGGATGGTTGTAGTAGTATCTCACCAGTGACAAGGAGCCAAAGTGCTTCCATATTCAGACATCTGACTCTGGCTGCTCCATCCAGGGAGCTATTAATGTAACAGACAATGTCTTCTCACCAAGCTGCTGTACTTGGTGGGTATCACTGTCAACAAAGCCAAGTCTCAGTTCTTACCAATACACTGCATAACGTTTTTTGGATGTATATTGGCTATCATACATTGCAGAGCAGGTTGGGACAAAGGCAAAGTTAACCTCCAGCTAGCAATGTGTCAGTTGCTCCTGGTACAGGGAGTACCTCAGTACTTATGTTTACAGTACTGGGGTATGTGATAGTCTCCCTTACTGTGGCACCTCAAACATGAGGCAAATGCAGCAAGCCTTCAGACTTTAATGGTGCCAATATGAACAGCTACTCTCTCACAGGGTTATGTAAACTGGCTGGTACATGCAACATCTGCAGTTGTGGTTCTATACCTCAACCTGGCGACTGAGACCCCATTTCCAGTGTTTACCATGAATAAGATTGCCTCTGCCTTGGGGAGATTGCATTCTCAGGGCAGGATAGCACAATGTCCTAGGTCTTGTGAAAAATGCCATCTTCACATCAGAGTTTTAGAGCTCACAACAAATCATTCACATATGAAATCCATTCATAACCACTTGCCCAAGAGTTTTACAGCTGGCCATAGAGACATTATGTTAGTATGGTATATCAAACAATGGGAACTCATTCATTCCCTTGCCCATAGAGGCCATCAAACTCTGGGGTCGGGGTCTGGCACAAGATTTACATCAAACTGCAGTGCACAACCAATGAAATCCAAAGAGTTGGACAGTTGATGACTGGGCACCAAACTAATCCATATGGAGTACTGTTTTACAACTGGGGTACCTTTTTCCATAATCTTCAAATATGAAATGCAAGAATTATTTATCACTTCTTCTCCATCCCAAGTCTACACTGAGGGATATCTTACCAGAATCATAGCCTGAGGGGCTGTTGACCACCTACCCACATTTCCAGTGGTTTTCAAAAAACTTTTGAAGCCAAGAAAAATCAAATCCAAAACTTCATACCAGCCAGCACAAGTTTTGCTTCTGATTTTGGACCCAGTCATTCAGGAGGGTCCACTTGACTAATTCCTTGTAAAGGCCTTATATTTTGTCCATCGCAGAAAGATAGCCTTAACATCATCACCCTCAAAATGTTGATTTGGCATTAATACTTGGGATGCCACTGATCTGTGAGTGCTGCTGTTGTGACTGTTTTAAATTATTTCTTTAAACTATGCCAACTTGCATTGTTTCTATTATTTTGATGTGCATTTTTGCAGTTTGTTTTGATTTAAGTTTGCTTTATGTTAAATTTGTTTGTTTTTTTTCTTGATTTTTTTTTAAAGATCTTGGTTAGGGCCAGTTAACAAAAATTTGTTATGTCTATTCATGACTGAAATTGAGGGGAAAGGGTATTAACAACAACTTCCATTAAAGCTTTATTTATACATTTTATATACTTTTCTGCTTTCATGCCTGCCAACTATTAGCCTTCTTCTACTGGTCTTTGGCTCATTTTCTGCCATGGAATGACAATGAACCAAAGGGCCTATCAGCTATGCAGACTTTGGTTCTCTATTACTGCACTCTCACACATTCTGTAGCCAGGAGTACCACTGTCTCAGTGACCTGCAGATCTGGCCCTGAAAGTCTGACTATACCTCCCACAGAGTGGAACCAGCCACATGTAATACTCCCTAGATAGAGAATGACATGACATTCTCTGGTGTAATAGGTTTAATCCTCATCACCTCCCACATCTTAGTGGAGCACAGAACACCAGCGCATAATTCATGTGTAGTGCCCTGCATCCACAGCTTTGCTGCTGCAATTTTATTCATTCCTTTTTAAACCAAGCACCCACCAAAACCCTAGGTGCTGCTGCACTCTGCCCTTGCCTCTATTAGGAGTCAGTGCAGTCCTGAGATGGGTAAGTTGGTGAAGACTTTGACTCCCATCTGCGCTCCTTAGTTCCTATATAACCCCAGTCACTAGTCATTCCCAAAGCAGGTGAGTCATAATCCGGGAGCTATTTAAGTATTCATTTTTAACAGTGTGTGAACTGATCTAAAGGAACCGTTTCATTTATAAACCCTAGACTCAGAAATAAATGACGAGGCTATAACATGCTGTAAAAATGTAGCATTTGGAAGCTTCAGAAGGTGAATTTAGCCTTGGCGGAAAGGATTTAAGTTAATTTGTAAATGCATGTAGGTCAGAGGTTGCATGAATAAGAAGAGACAAGCTACTCTACTATTTGGGACCAGGAATACAGAAGGTACTAAACTTGGAAGAGGTTTACTCGAAAGAATGGATAAGACATTGCGAGAATAGGAAGATGAGTGAAGAAACCCAGCAGACTGACACAGTTTAAAAGCGTGATCAAGGTAGGGAAATTTTCATTTTAAATTTATAAATAAGGAAGACCATGCAGAATGTGAAAAATACTGATATGATAAGCCAGTTAACTTTCCTTGGGGAAATGCAGTGATGTTAATGAGACTCAGAGAGATGAATAAATTAACAGACTGATTAAAAAGAACCTGCCATACAGATGAATTTTAAACAAAAACAAAAGAGAGTGCACAATGAACTTAGGGGATGAATGTCCCTTGGTCCACTAATGGGCTGGCACTAAGAGAGAGAGAGAGCAGACTGAAAGGAAATAAATAGCTTTAAACTGTAGACTGAATTTGGTGTAGAAATATGAGCAAAGGAGAGGGTAAGAAAGGGATTAAGGCACAGACCACAACACTGTGGATGCAGTTGTAGGGAAGGCTGTGATCTGTCAATCAAGTGGGATCCGTCTCAGTTTCCCAGGTGTGACACTATACCTGGCCTAGGTTTATGTGTAGTAAATTGTAGGATTTTCCTGCATAGCCATGGAGCAGTAGTAACAAGGTTTTACTTATGTTGGCTGGAAACTGTAGAAAGGTTATGGTTAGCTCTGCTGATTACCATGTAATCAACACAGAATACAGTGTTTGATCAAAAGATGCTAGAAAATTAGTAAAAATGGAAAAAGATGATTTACCAGGGCTAACCTCCAGAGGACACCTGTAACAGTGCGGGGTGGGGGTGGGGGGGGGCTCATTTGATAAGGAATGGGATGCCACTCAGGCATTGAAGGATCACACACAAAAAATGCTGGAAAACCTTCTAGAAGTTTGTAAAATAAGAGGAGGACATCCAAGAATGAGTGCTGACTGCACCAGATGTAGAAGTAGACATAGATGATAACAGATGAGAAACCATTCAGATTGTGAGTGAACACTTAGAAATACACCTAGAAAACCATTCATTACTTATTAGGATCATACTGACAGGATTATAGCTTACATTTGTTGGTTTGCTTTACAGCCGATTACAATACTGTAAGAAAGTGCCTTACATTTTTTTGATTTACGGCTATTTTCAACTGCTAACTTACAAGACAGATCCTGAGATCTTGGTGAATACTTTACTGTGCAGTGATTTAGATTTGTAGGTTTTGAGGAGTTGGTTTCTTACCTGTAGTTAACGTAATTTTGGAAATAAAAAGTAGAATATGTAAACCTACTCACTTTTTTGACGTGAACCAGGACAAGCATTCTTTATGGCCAACATTTTGACTATTGAAGTGACTATAACTAAAAAAAATGTCTTTCGGCTTTTCCCGGTTAGGGGTCGCCACAGCGGAACTCCGGTCCGCTAATGATTGGCAGTAGATTTTTACGTGCTGGCTTGCCGGGCCTAATGCACAACCTTCAGTGAAGGAACGCCCATTCACGCATGTCGACACACAGAAGACGCTCTAACTGAGAATCGAACGTGCAACATCTAACTGTGAGGTGACAACGCTACCGCAGCACCACCACTGCAGCATTGACTATTGAAGTGACTATAAGGTAGGAAATCCTTCTTGTGCATTTGTAGCATAAGGATTTTAATTATTTAGCTTTTCTTTCACTTTCTAAAATTAGTCTGTCTTTTTTTTCCTTTCTGCACTTCTGGTAAGAGGCTTAAGCAGGAAAAAATATTTGTGTGTGTGCCCTGTTATCTGAATACAATTAGATGTGAACTGATTGCTTCCAAAATACTAGTGAATTATGCTGGTGAATACCTTCACATTGTCATCAACTTGTCACTCAACTGATATTTGATTACCATGTCATAAAGATGTACATTTAGTTAAAAAGACCTCCCAGTTAAGAGCTAAACGATACATCTATAAACATAAAACAAATAAAAATGTTTGAGGATAAGGCATCCAAGAATGGGACAACATGTAAAGAGCACTGTAGGTTAGGCAAGAAGAGTGTGAGACAGGGGATAATGTGCTTAGCACATGGGACATCATTTTGGCTCAGTGAGGTCTGAGGTGATCCAAGGTATGAGGTTTGCAGAAGAATGGGGGAACACTGGGGGAGAACATGACAGCTACAATGTGAAAGACTAGCTATTAACATAAGAAATGGTAGAGCAGGGATTAGAGAGAAGGCAGCAGGAGGTTCCTAGCCAGAATGGGTTGGATAAAGAAATGGCAGAAAGTGAATGGACAACAGCACATGAACAGATATTGCCAAAGAAGTGGAGGCATGTGGTATGGAATGGAGTCTGGTGAGAGAGAGAGAGAGAGATGCAGCCGTAAAAGAGAGGACAAGGAAATAATATCCAGGGTGGAGGGTTAAATATGGGTAGCGGTGACAAATGATGACAAGAGGTCAGAACAGGAGCTGTCCTTTCAGGAACCAACAAAAATGAGAGGAGTAGGAAAGAAGTGGGCGAGATGCAGCCAGATGGGAGAGGCACTGGAAGAAAAGGGACAGAAAGGATTTGTACAAAGTGTGCAGGAGGAAAAGTAACGTGATCAGGTATTTCTGAGAAATGAGGTACCACCACCATAGGGAGTAAGGAGCTCTGTATAATGGAAGTGAAAGGGAGAAAGGTCGCAGATAGGAGGACATGAAATGAAGCATGCAAGACAGCAGGGTGTGAGAGAAGTAGTAACTGCAGACTCAGTAAGGAGATAAAGATTAATGGCAAAGGAGTTGACAGAATTACATTGAAATCTGTCTCAGGGCTCATACTTAGCAAGACAGGAGAACAGATTACAAAGTTAGATGGTCACTAAAGTCAAGTGGTGGATACATGTTGTGCTGCATGTTGTTTCCACTGATGAGTCAGAAGGGAAAGTACAGGTTGTAGCAAATAGGACCAGGGAAGTAACACACTGATGCAAGGGTAGGGGTGGAGGTTTAATTCTCAGAAGTGTTAACTGTGGCAACAGTCAGCACATTGAGGAAGGAGGTGATTAAGAAGTGCAATGACTGACTGCATCAACAGAGAAGTGATCAGAGATTGGGATAGATCTGGCCCAGAGATAATCTTTATGCCAGGTACAAACACGATCTTAGCACAGACAGGAAAGTGATGGTTAGAGACAGACATAAATTTGCATCTCAGTGACCATACCTTTAAACTAAGATGGAAAGGGGAGGTCACATCACAGATTAAGAACAGGAGGCAGGTAATCAAGTCACATAAGGGGGGGAAAAAGGCATACAAAATACCAGAAGAATGAACCAGGTGACTTTGAGCATGGCTTGGCATTATTATGCAATGCAATCTTGGCAAGAAGACAGGCAGCTGCAGACATCAGTGCAAGACTGAAGAACAAACAGATTGTATCAAAAAAGTACTGGCCAGTAGAAAGAGATGGTGGGACATGAAAGTGTCTGTGTATAAATCTTTCGTGAATGACAGGGAGGCATGGAGGTGGAGTAGCTATCTACACCAATGATGGCACCAAATACTGAGGTTGGAGAGTAGGAAGAACACCAGTCCACAAAGGGAGCAAGGTGTCCTGGTTGTTTAAATAAAGAAACAAGGACATATTGGTGGGCAGATACAGAGCATTGGCCCCAAGACGCATCAAGCAGAGGATGAAACTGGAGGGTAGAATAAAGGAGTGGCTGGAGAAGAAAAGGGTTATAATGTTGAGTGTCTTCAATCTTCCAGATGCAAACTAGGAGTTTCCACGATCTAAGGTAGACAGGAAAAAGGAGTTCACTTAAGTCTTTGATCAGAAAGGGTTCAGCCAACAAGTGCAAGACCATACATTAAAGAACAGAATTCAGACATGGCCTTAAGTAAGGCAGAGGCAGTGGAAATCTCCATATGAAGGTTCTATTTTCCAGCAATGATCTTGCCACAGCTAAGATGGGAATGAGATTAATGAAGGCTGAAAAAAGCAGGGATACAGAATGAATGCTTCAGGTTTACAAAGGAAAACAAGAGAGGGATATCTGGAGGAGAGGCAAGGCACAATTGGAAGAACAGTAGACACATCAGGACAGAGAGGAAAGAGTCTGACAGGGAAATGGCTTCCTTAAGGAAGACAAAAGCACAAGACTTAGTGGGCTTCCTCCTTCACCCTCAATATCTAACCAGCATGATAACAGAAATCTTGGCCAAGGTTTTTAGTAGATGACTGGTGACTGCAGATATACTCTGGTATTTAGCAGAGGATAGAGGCTAATTGCTGTTAATGAGCTACTTCTTGTGGTACAGGGTTTGAGTCCCTCAGCTTTCATTTGCCTGCTGTGTGGCCTTGAGCAAGTCACTTAACCAGACAGTACTTTTGACAATTTGGAATTTAGACTAGGCTCTTTAATGATTGCCTGGACTGCATGCCTATTAACTAACTATGAACCTACACGAGGAATGGAAGACAGCAACTGTGATATCCTTGTGCAGGGTAGCAGGAAATATCCAAGGAACTGCAGACCTGTTAGCCTGACAATAGAGGATGAGAAATTTATGAACAGGATTTTTAGGGAAAGCCATGTTGCTTCCCTAGAGGGTAATACTCTCCAAGACAACAGCCAACATGGTATCATGGCCACAACAAGTTGTTGGACAACTCTGATCCCATTTCTTCACTGGGTTTCAGCAGAACTTTACAAAGAAATACAGGCAGATGTTACCTAGCCAAATTTCAGCAAGACGTGTATCTCAGTCCATTGCAGGAGGCTGCCAAGTTGGCATGTTACATAAATAAGCAGAATTGGACTGCTACATGATTAAATGAGAAGAATGCAATAGGTTGTACTGAAGGGGTAATTTCAGGAACAAGGAAAGTGACTAGTGCAGTACTGAAGGTATTGGCTTTGGTTCCATTACACAGCATGTGTTTGTTTCACACATATTTTCTGGAACAGCTAACAGAAGCAAACTCTTCACTGATGACACAAATTTAAGGGCAGCAGTGGAGACCTGGTGGAATTTAAGGAAATATTTGGAAAGGCTGACCAAGCTGGCTCAAAGATGGCAGTTGAGGTACAGAGCAGATATATGCAAAATACTACAGCTGGACCACAGGAATCCTGGAGAGAGGTATTTGATGGAGGAGTGGAAAAGATCCAAAAGAACAGAAAAGAGATTTGGGAACATTGATCACACCTGGGATGGACCACCTAAAGTAGAGTTAGAATGCTATGGAAGCAGTCAACAGAATTCTGTAGTGTGCACTCAGGGTCAGGTGGGGTACACTCCAGAAATAAAGAGGAAATGCTTAAGCTATACTGGTCCCTATCATGGGTATTGTGAGCACACGATTAGGGTATCAGACTACTAGACGTCCAGAATAAAAGCCTCCAAAAGGGTGCATGAGATGGAGGGGAAAGGATGTCTCCAGGAACAAGAGGAGCTAAAACTCTTCTGACTTGAGACAAGAGACTGGGAAAGAGATAATATAACTAAACAAGAACATGTTAGAGAAATATGAAGTCATTGTTCTAAGCAGGAAGCACAGAGGAAGGCAGGAGGGGCTACAAGCAGAAGATTGTGGGGACCGACATCTCCCTGGATCTGCTAAAGCACTTCCTCAATGAAACAGTTCTGTTCCCTCAGAATGAATGATGGAGAGAAAATCTAAGGAGGCATTCAACAGGGCATGGAACAGATGGAGAGGAGATGGAAGACAGGAAAGAAGGGGAAATAGAATGCTGAATGCATCTAAAGAGTAGACGAAACACATTTACTGTCTATGTATCCTATCAAGTAAATATAATGTAATATAATCAGACAGATATAAGTCAATACTAAGAAAGATGAGTGAGGAAAATGGGGAGAGAATAAAGAACTTTAATAAATGAAGTGGAAAAAAGCCTTTGGTAGAAAGCGGATACATTTTTACCATATCATTTGATCTGCAAGGGACCTTTAGCTGAAGGATTACAGACATGGTTATTCTTTCCCAATTAAACTTCTGCATTTTTCTCTGAAACATTAGCGTGGGGGAAGTATGTTACTGCCTCTACATGGTGTGATTTCACAAGCCAATAACATAAGCAACCCTAGCTCCTGTGAACATTAGTTCACTCCAATCACTACAAAGAGCAGAATACTTCCTGTAAAAATGACAATTTCCACTTACCCTGTCAAGAAGTACAATAAAAGTTTATACTTTCCTGACATACATGGAACTCTAATAGCAGAGGCTGGACAAAAGGGGCAATCAAGCAAAAGGGGATTGTTGGAAGCTATTTTGGAGCCATCAAGGACATTCTCCTTGGAGAACAACTGATTAGATAAGAAAGTTCCAATTATATCTAACAATGGAACCTTCTCTGATGGACCAATAACTGGGCTGAATCAAAAGAAGTAAATTGACCAAGTTGGAAAAAGTTGGAGAACAGCTGAACCATGAACCTTCAGGAGGTTGAGTACAGCTGCATGAAAGAAATATGAAAGGAAGCCTGACATCTGAAGTTGGGGTCAAGAAACAATGCTTGTTGAATGTGGGCATAGATGGTCAAATGGCAGATGTACGCAGAGGTGATATTCTTAAAATACACAATGAAAGCAGTGGGTTATCTAATGGAGTAGCCTCCAACCACATTTTCACAAGGATGCTTGGCTACATGATGGAAGATGGTAATACAGTTAGCAATTCTCCACTTAATATGGGAATGTAACTGCTAACTGAAATTAAGGTGAAAAATTATCATTTGATCTTCCTAGACTCATGCATTAATTTCAAGCAGAACTTGCACATCTACAGTATGATGGCCTCTCTCTCTGTCTTTTCCTCTTCCCCAGATTCTGCCCTAGCAAACAAAATGGGGAAATGAATTGAGTGGCTTGAGGGCAATTCAGAAACTACTTTTTGGATGAAATATGGGCTAGTTCTGAGGGTTACCCAAACCTTCTGTAACATCAAATATGGCCCCTGTACATGATGATCTGTAGTTAAGGTCCTATGAGCTGCGATGATGGCCACCAAAAAAACATATTTCATAAACTTTAGCAGCACCAACACTGAGTAGGCCTGATTACAGGCAAAGCAAGCCTGTTAATCAACAAGTGCAGATACCGTAGAAGGGAAAGATTCTTCAATGGCAATTAGGGATGGAGTACCCCTTTAAGGACCTGCTTGAACAGTCACTGCTGGGCCACAATCTTGTCCTTCCATAAGGGAATAAAGAGCAAGCTCACTTCAGTGTAACATATTGGCCCACACCATTTAGATATCATCACAGCCAAACACTTCATTCTTTTACAAAGTCTCAGAGTGAGGCATCAATAATTATTAAGTTATCTTAGGTCCAGGTCCAAAGATGTTACATGAGAAGGGACCAGTTCAAAACCAATTGCCAAGGACAAAGGAGTCCATCAGGAATATGCCCTTTGCCTGCTGTCATTTGTAAATATGTTTTCTTGCTGTGTGTCAGGTAACGTAAAACAACACACACATGATTCCACTGTCTATTATTTATCAGGCAACACTGAGGATGCAATGAACCAGCTTTGGACTAGCTTTCAAGTGTTCTGTCCTCTGGCTCAACATACCTAAGACCAAGGAAAGCTCTTTACTACTAATCATAATCCTCTAGCTAATTACAATCAGCTCATATACTGCCTAGGTGGTAAGACCCAGACTGAAACAGTGAAATCAGCAAATCTGCTTGGCTTACAACTTGGTCATGAACTCAACATAAAGGTTTCACATAAAAAAGTAATGCTAGAGTTACACCTAATTTACGAGACTAAGAAATGTATGATCCCTATGCTTGCATTAAAAATGTAGGGAATTTTTTTTTCCTAGCCTTCCTCATACTTTTTTTTTTACAACTGCCCAACATCATGACCATCATCCAGCCCATGTTCCACACTCAAGTGACTTACATTCTCCTCTTGGTGCGAAAACTGTCCCATTTGCTTCCAGACCCTGGCAACAACCCTACATACTATTCTTTCTGTTGTCTGAGTAAGAGCTCGTAGGCCCATACATTCCTCACCAGGGCAAGGATCTGTTGTGAAGGTGGGCCATCAGTTTACCAATTGTGGTGCATTCCTGTACTGTGGCTGTGATTTCTCCTAATGCTTGCTTTTAGGAAATGTGCGAGTGCGCATACCTGCACACCATACCTCTTAACTTTCCACATTTTAAGAGAATGCTCAAATTTTTGCCTCATAATTTTGGGCTGTTCCTCATACAGTTTGTGGTTTTATGCGAAATCAGTGAGGTGTTTCGTAACTAAATAATGACATATATTTGAGTTCCAGACTTCGTATCATTCAGAAAATGTGTGCTAACACAAATCCTGTTATTCTAGAACTTTCTAAGTTTAATATTTTTGGGCCTTTGTCCCCCCCCCCCCATTATTTTAGGCTTTGTTCAGGTTTCTTGCCCAAGAGATTGAGAAGCATCATGTCCTAGTCATAGCTGACTCTGTAGTGAGACACACACTGATGTACCACTCACGAGACTGAGTAAGGTGGGGGTCATGGTCATTTGCTTGTTTCATGCCAGGCTTCACCCCATCAGACATGCATTCTAGTCCTTGCACTTCAAGTACATGTATAACACACAGTCATGGTATACATGGGAGCAAAAAAACTTGAAACATTCCTCCTCGAATATATGAAAAGAGACATGATGGAGCTTTCAGAATATGTGTCCTAGGCAGGTATGAACCTAGCCTTGAGCAGCATTTTACCATACCAAAAGTGATGCCACAATACAAACAAGAGAGTATTGACTTCAACAGTTGGCTTAACTTCTAGTGTCATTCAAGGGGGTCTCAATATACATCATCCTGGGAGAACATGGTAGACAGTCCAAACTGCTTTCCAAGGGATAGCCTGCACCTGCCCCCACAAGACATTTGTATATTGGTTCAAACCTTGTTCACCCCATAGTGCCTTTTTTAGGAAGTGTCTTCAAAAGCTTCCAACTTAACCAAATGCAATCCAGACAACATAATAGTATTGCTGCTCAACACTCGGAGCATCAAAAAAACTTCACTCCCAACAGGTACTGCTTGCCATTGTTGCATTTAACATTTCACCTTAAATGAAGACAAGACACTTCTTCCTCTCTTTCAGTAGTATTTATTACACACATGTGGGTGCCTCATGGAAAATACTAGGGAGACTCCCCAAACAAAGGAATGCATAAGCTTATATACTGGTGATACTGCTGACAGTACAAAAATATAAACTAGACCAATTAAATTAAAACAAAAGACAATTAACTAATCAATGGTTTACCCATAGGCTTAAAGCAGTTCACATTACTACATCTCTAGGCAGAGAAAGAAAATCGGATACACTTCCATATAAGGCATATTTCCTTCTTTCAAGCAGGCTCCTGTTTTTCACTGTTTTCCATTATTCACAGTTTACTCAGAGTTCGCAGTACAAAGCTCATCACAATGCATACAGATTGTCACGTACTCAATTTCCTTAAGCACATACTTCGGCCATTCATATTCTACACCATGGAGGGTATTGATATATGCAACATTATGCAGATGTGCTTCAAGACCTTTGACAGTACCCCATCAGTGCAGGGCTTCAACATCTACCACACATTCAGGCCCACCACAGTAGACAGAGGCAATGTCTCTATATTTATAAAACAAAATTTTACCTCTAAGCTTGTTAGAAAGAATAATGACCCAAAACTCCTCCATGTGAAACTTACCACTAACAAAACCCCTTGTTACATCATAGCTAACTATAGAATGCCCTCTATGCCTCCCTTCACCCATACCTCCTACCAGACTAGTATGGAGTCCCTATGCATTAGGACAAACACCATTCTTCTAGGGGACTTCAACTACCCCTCCATCAACTGGGAGACTTGTACATTCCCTAACATGTATGCCCACAAATTTGACTTTATCATACAAACTCTCAGGACCAGTTAGGATGTTCTCCAAGAAGGCGAGACAAATTTTGGGCTTGGTCTTCAGTTGTAACTTCCTCCCAAGTTAAACTGAACCATAAATCAGTCATTCTCCATAAGACAGAAACCTCTTTTACCTCAGTATTTAGAGGTTATGCAAAGGCTAATCTACTAAAACTGAGTGATGACCAAACTAAATTCAGCATCCCCCACCAACCTGATGATTCCACTGCATATGCAGAATCCTTCACCACCGGATTCTATGCACATGTGAATAGCTGCATAGACACATCTATTACCTCAAAAGTAAATACAATACCAAATTAAAAATAAACCCATATGGTAGATATCAAATATAAACAGACTCCACAATAAAACAAAGAAAAATCACTGGATGAAATAGATACAAATGTCAACATTTCAAAAATGCTCTTGTTAAACATAACAAGGGACTCCCATCCCTGATAAAATCAACAAAAGCTACATATGAGGTTCAAACAGCCACCCAAGCGAAGGACAACCATAAAGCCTTCTTATATTACATTAAATACCTCAGAAATAGTGCCCAGCACTTCATACAGTTAACAGTAGATGGTGTCACATAATTATACCCTGAAAACATAACCAATCTACTAGCGGACACATTTAGCTCTAGCTTCATCCCTCCCCCCACATTCCTTAATCTACATCCCCAAAGTCTCTCAAAAGACAAGCTTCAAAGCAGTTTCTAACACCAAGAACACTGCTTCTATAGTGCCAGATAACATACCACTCTGCTTACTGGCCAGCCTGAAATAGGACCTGCCAAAGCCCCTAAAGAGGCTTTTAAATATTAGCCTCCAAACAGTTTTTTTGCCAAAGAATGGAAGACAGCAACAGTCTACCCCCTGCACAAAGGTGGGGTGTCATTCGAGCCAAGTAATTACTGACCTATGAGTCTGACCAGCTTCATCTGTAAGGCTATGGAAAGGATCATTGCAGAAATAATAAATAAAGATATAGGTAACCTACAAACTCTTGACTCTAGCCAGTTCAGTTTTGTCAAGGGCAGCTCTTGCCTGCTTAACCTGATCGACTTATTCAAAAAAGGTTACTGAAGTGATGGATTTGGGAAAATCAATACACATTGCACATGTTGACCTCGCAAAGGCATTTGACACCATTCCACACTCCGGTATTGCCAATAAACTGTCCCAGCTAAATGCTAATCCTTATGTAAGTTGTTGGATTGCAAATTGGTTTACAAACAGAACCCAGGAAATTAAGGTAGGCAGCTTTACCTCCTCCAAAAGACCTGTCACTAGTGGCATACTTCAGGGTTTAGTCCTTGAGCCACTCCTTTTTGGCACTTACTTCTCAGAAGTCAAAGCTAATGTTAAGGGTTTATGGTTGACCAGCTTCACAGATGACTCTAAACTTGGTGCCATCATAAACTCTTCAAAGGACAGGACATAAAAATTCTGATGGTCCTTCCCAAAGAAATAGCTTGCATCATTAGCATGGACTGAAACTAAATGCCAAAAAAAATTATAATAGTCACCTTTGGCAAGCATGATGTACTCTGTAACTATCATGTTGAAAATGTATTTTTATTTATTTTATTTTACATTTGTTGACTGGGCTAGTCCAGCTGGATATATGTCCATTTTCAGCAGAGGCCCGGGGAGAAAAGCTTCTCAAAAACACAGTAAAACTTGTATACAAAAAAAACAATATTTCACAGGTACAATACAAGATTAAGCTATTTTATACATGATAGATTTTACAGATGTAGGTAGATTAATATATAAGGAAATATGTTCACTTCAAAACACATTCGATTGCAGAATCATATGACATGTAACATTTGTTAACATAGGTAGGTAGCGTTAATGACATTTTAGGGATATTGATAGAGATTTAATCAAATATAAGGCCTGTTATATTTATGGTTTTCAAAAACAATCCACTATACTGAAAAACAAACTTGTACACAAACCGCTCGGGCTGCCACTCATTGAAACATACTATTTTATTAAAACGCTCAAAATAAAAAAACGTTTTTCGTCTAAGTTTAGACGAAAAACGTTTTGAGCTTTAATAAATAGTGTGTTCAACAGTGGCAGCCAAATTTGTGTACATATTTATGGTTTTCAATAGGCAATTAGTATATACAGTTAATAAGACAGGTGTCTTTGTAAAAAAAAAAACATGAGTAGTTAGTCTGGGTTCACACAGGGGCATAACCAATGGGATGTAATGTAGGTTTTAAGCCTGCTTTTAAATTGTGTTAGTGAAGAAAGGGAGGTCAGGTCACTGGGGAGAGAGTTCCAGGTTTTACCCATGGTATTAGAGAACAAAGAGTCACCAGCCTTATTGTAGGTTTTGCCTATTTGTACTAATATTTTATTAGATGAGCGTAGGGTCTTAAGGTTGTTGTAGGGGGGTGATAAGGTTGGTAAGAATTGGAGTGTTAGTAGGCTGATACATGATTTTGTAGGCAACTGTTAATTGTTTAAATAGAAGGAAATTTGGCAACTCTAGCCATCCTAGTTCATAATTAGTACAGTGATGGGTTCTGAATGTAGAGCCTGTTGCAAATCTAGCAATATTGTTGTAGGAGATAGCCAGTTTGTTCAAGTTGTTTTTTGAGAGGTTAGTATATATAGGGGAGGCGTAGAGGAGGGTGGAGATTAAGTGGGTCTGGGCAATAGTAGACCTTGCTAGTGGGGTAAGAAAGGATTTGATTCTATAGAGGGAGCCTAGTTTTTTGTTGACTGTTTTTATGGTACTGTTAATGTGACTATCAAAGTTAAGGTTATTGTCAATTAGTACCCCTAGGAGTTTTGTGGTAGAGTCAGGGGATATGATGGTTCCATTGTTTGATGTAACAGTAAAGTATAGTGGTGTGGCCCTATGGGTGGGAGTAAAAAGTAGGAGTTTGTTTTTTTGGGGGTTCAAGATGAGGCAATGGTATAGTAACCATTTCTCTACTGTGTTAAACACTTTTTGGGTGAGGGACTGAAGGTCTGATGGAGTCAGGGCTGAGCATATTAATGTGGAGTCACCTGCATATTGTATTACAGTAGCTTGAGGAATTACAGAATGCAGGTCATTGATAAAAATAGAAAATAGAAGAGGTCCAAGTATAGAACCTTGGGGGACACCGAGTGCAATGGGGAAATGGGGGGATAAGTTGTTCTCCCATAGAACTGCCCGCTGCCTATTGTTTAAGTAGGATTGAAACCATTGTATAGCCAGTGCATCTAGAGATAGGTTTTTGAGTATGTTTATGAGAAGTTGGTGGTTAACCATATCGAAGGCTTTAGAGAGATCAATAAAGAGGGCTGAGGATAGAGTATTGTTATTGCGATTTTTGTTTATACAGTCAGAGAAGCAAAAAACGGCAGTTGTAGTACTGTGAAATGGCCTGAATCCATGTTGACAGTTAGCTAATAAGTTATCTATTAGGTGTTTTAACAGTTGCTTATGAATGCATTTCTCCATGATTTTTGCCAGTGGAGATAGTATAGCAATAGGTCTGTAGTTGGATAATTCCCTAGAGTTTCCACCTTTATGCAGGGGGATAATATATGAGATCTTCCAAATAGAAGGAATAGTTCCCTCAGAGAGTGTTCTGTTAATCAGAATGGAGATGGGGTAGGCTATGGCATTTGCAGCTTTTTGCAGATATTCTGCAGGAAGGAGATCAGCTGCGGTGGTGGTAGGTTTGAGTTTCAGTATAAGGGTACGGATAAAGGATGTAGGGACAGGTTTGAGATTAAATGAAGGAGGTAAGGTAGTAGTAGAGGAAGTCAGAGATGAGCTGTCAGGAGTTAGTTGATTGGCAAGAGACTGAATGGTCTCAGTGAATAATGTGTTAAAGGTATTGGCAATTTGCTTTGGATTATCATGGTCAGTACCTCCTGGGGTGGGTGTGACAGAATGGCCTGGGTGTAAGAGTGTGTTAAGCCCTGCTCGGAATTTTTGTGGTTTGATTTGCTGGGTATGTTGGAGTTGAGTTTCTTTTGTCTGACAGAATGGCTTTTTTGTATCATTTCTTAGCTGTCTGAACTTTAAGTGATCCTCTGGGCTTTTAGTAGTAAGCCACTTGGCCCAGCCTTTATTTCTGAGGAGCATTTTTTGTTTGGTCACTTTTGAGAGCCAGGGGGCAGGTTTATACCTAGTTCTAATGGTCCTTTTTGGAGCATGGAGGTCTAGAATACTTAAGAATTTAGTATTGAAGTAGATTACTGCTTCCTCTAGAGGTAAAGTTTTTGAGGGGTGACCAGTTGCATGCTTTAAGTTCAGTTTGGAAGATGTCAGGGTTAAAATTTTTGTTACTCCTTATTGTTCTATAGGTGATTGGGCTATGGATGTCAGTCTTAAATCTGATTAAAAAGGTGAGTGCATGGTCGCTTATATCCTCAGGGAGAGTCCCTACTTTGTAAGTTTGGTGATGTCTATTTATCAGAATCCAATCTAGGGTGCAAACACCTAGAAAACAAACTCCTGAAAATCAGTCTGGTAGTTAGGAACCTATGTGGACAAGAAACTGTGCTTCAATCACCATTTATCCACTATTGTAAGAAAGCCCTTTTTCATTGGACAGCTTATTAGTAAGGGTAAGTCATTTAAGTCCAGAGATGTGACCATTCAGCTATATTCAGCACTAGTAAGCTGGTCATTAAATATAATCCCCTTTGGTATGTAACTAGCCAAACACTTAACAGAACTTGAATGACCACAACACTTTCTCACCAAGAAAATTAAAGGCCTACATTTTAAAACTAAACTGACTGTCTCAAAGCCTTATAAATCTTCTCAGTATCACAAAGGCTACTAAGTGGCAGTCTCTGCCTCTCATACAGAGCCTCAACAGATTCTATCCTCTCAGATCTACTGCACATCCATAAGTCCAATGGTGGCAAAAACACAATCACAAAATCTTAATCTCTTCTACAACATAAAAACCACACATTGGAATGACAGATATGTATCACAGAGAATATCACTTCTTTGGAATTGCCTTACTTTTCGCTTAAAGCAAAGTACTTGTCTTACTCTATTCAAACAATCTAGATGAATTGATGGGAAACCTAAACCCATCCCTACTTTAGCACCCTTGTCTCTTAGGAAAGAGCCTCACATAATCAATAACATGATATTTAGAAACATCTGCAGCAAAAATAACTCCTCCCCAAATATATTTAATACACTACTACTACAATGTGATTGGCCACCATTAAAACTCCTCCACTTAGACCTCGGCATGCAATACTTTAACAGCAAATTCTTCAAAATACTTGACAATCTTGCTGCCTCTAGAAAAATGTGTGTTAGAACCAAACAACTCCTCTGGTTATCTAAGGACACTAAACAGATGCTTAAACAAAGGGATAGAGAGCCTGGTCACAATATAAAAAATTCAAAAACAAAGACTACCTCACCTAATATCAACAGCTGAGACAAGAAAACTTACTTCCAAACGTCAGCAACAGTACCAACAAACCCCCCCAAAATTTTGGCAAAGTATCAATTACCACCTAAAACCAGATAAGCCCACTACCCCTGCTCCATCCACCAATAATATCTCTGACTCCATAGCTTCTCAATTCAATACCCACTTTATAAATTCTATAACCTTTATCATAAACCAGAACACTGACTTACCTCTTTCACTTCCCACCTCAACAAAACATAACCCAAACTCATTCTCATTTAAACCCATTCAAACTACCTTCATAAAAAGTCTCCTGAACAAATTAAAACCCTGTACTCTTGCAGCAGACCAGCTCCCCAGTAACTTTCTAAGACTAGCTGCTCCATCCATCTCACACCCCATATCTATTTTAATCACTCACTCTATATCCAAGCAATATGTTCCTCTCCTTTGGAAGATCTCACATGTCATCCCCCTACACAAAGGCTGCCCCTCCACAGACCCTACAGACTATTGACCAATTGCTGTTCTCTTCCCCTTTCCAAAGTCTTAGAAAAATGCATCCATTAGCAGCTCCTTGACCATCTTCTTAACAACAATTTCTTATCCAACTGCCAACAAAGCTTCTGACCTAAACAGTACTCACACAGCACTCATTAGTTTCACTAACACTGTAAACCTCCTCACAAACTATGGTCTACTTGTCTCATCTGTCTTTCTTGATATGTCCAAAGCATTCAATACCATATCCCACCAAATACTGCTCAAAAAACTAGCGACCTAAAACCTCAGAGTAATATCCCTGACTTGGTTTTATAGCTACCTCTCCAACAGGCAGCAATCTACCAAATGGGAAAACTGGCTGTCCCCCCTTTTACCCATCTCTGTAGGAGTACCCCAAGGCTCTATCCTCAGGCCCCCCTCTTTACCGTATTCACCAACAAACTCAGCTCCTATACGCAACTAACCATTATTGTTCAATATGCCAATGACACTGCTCTAATCTCCTCTGCCCCTCCACCCCAAGAACTACAAGAAAAGACACAAAAATGTCTCCAAGATGTAGAAAATTACCTCACCAACCATCATCTGATTCTTAACTCTAACAAAACAAAGCTCATGGTCTTCTGCGATAATAGAACAAAAAATAACCAAACCCTTATCACCATCTCCTCCTCCAATGGCACTAAAATCAAACCAATCAAACAAACTAAACTCCTAGGAGTAATATTAGAAGACCATCTAAAATTCAACCAACACATATCACTAACAATTAAAAAAGTTCACATCAAACTTGGTTCACTCCATAGATCCAAACCTTTTCTAACAAACTATGCCAGACTCTCCATAGCCAGATCCCACCTACTCTCCACCCATCTTTATTGCTCACAAATCTTCACCAACCTGCTCGAGTCTGACATAGATAACCTCTAGACCTATTATAACAAAATAGCCAGGTTTGCTGTTAACCAAAACCATAGATCTCATCACTGTACCACACACCAACTTAATTGGCTTGAATTACCCAACCTACTGTCACTCAACCAACTCACCACTGCACATAGTGTTATCCACAAGCCTAATTACTGTCCTGCTCTCCTCAATATAGTTGAGGCAAAGATAAACCCCAGGTTCCTGAGATCATCAGACAACTACTCCTAAAAGTAAAAAAAAAAATCCCACAACCGTTATGGAGACTCGCTTTATTCCAATGAAATATCCAAATCCTGGAATTTACTTCCCTAGAAAGTACTTAATAATCCTGACAGCCAAAAATTTAAACTACTTTTAAAAGAACATCTCACTAACTACTGACCTATGCTCCTGAACACACCCAGGCTGACTCTAGTAATTTGGCTGTTCCACTCTAATGTTGCATGTATTTCAAAGCTATTTCAGACTTGTCTTTCTTTCACTTTTCCTCAACCCATTTTACCTTGACTGTTTTCTTTCCTCTTACCCTTTCGAAAAAATATAACAATGAATAAACAGAACTTCTTAATTCTATTGTAATCTTGTTTGAAATGTTAGTATCCTGTATATTATAAATCATCTACCTAGTTTCAATGCATTTAATATTTATAAATACCTTTGTTCTTGTTTGAAACTTGCATATATTTTATCTTTCTACATTGCTTTGTTTTTAAATACCTGTCTTGGAGCTTTTCTCCCCTGGCCCAGTCGGACACTACCCAATAAACAAATGTAAAATAAAATAAAAATAAGTAAAAAAATAGCCTAGTAAGTACTATAAATCTATAAGAGCATGACTAAAACAGAATGTGCAAGAGAGAAGATTTGGTTTTATTTAGTGTGTCACAGAATGAACAATGGAGAAAATTGCTGGATACAACATTACAGACGAGATAATTGGCCAAAGTCATTTGAAAAGGAAGTGATAAGACAGAAGCTAGGAATAAATGTATGACAAACCATATGGTTACTGAAAAGAAGGAAAGGTCGTGGTAATTACTAGAGGCCCCTTAGTGCCTCAGTTTTTATTAATCAAGTTACTGGAAGCTAAGAAAGAAAACTGCAAACCATTGTAATCAGACAGGGGATGAAAGTGGAAGTCAGCCAGGAAACAGAGTATTGTAACACAGAAATAAAGAGGAAAAAAGGGGACCAAAAGGGCCTGAAAGGAGTACAGTAAGGGGGTCATGGTAATAGTCAGGAGTTTGGAGCAACAGAAAGATTTCTTAGGGGCGAGAAAGTAGCAAATTATTGTTATCTGCTAGTAGTGCAATGGTTTTAAGGGTAGATGGAAGGAGAATGTTAGAGATTTCAGTGAAACAGTATTTCAAATGTCAGACACAATGTATGCAAAACAATTCAAGAAGAAGGGGTACGGAGGAGGCAGAAAAACTCAAGTAGAAGAGAATATGCAGAAAGAAATAAGTGAGGAGTAGAAAAGAAAAAAAAGCATGGGATAATTTGATAATTTCAACAAGGAAAAAGGCTAAAGCAGTACTTCAGCATCACCTTTGAAGTTTTACAGGACCAGACAACATTCAGGTAAAGCAGAGCAAGGATGCAGTTCATTTAGAGGACAAGCTAAAACATTGAGGCCTGTAAGCTCCATCAGCTTGAGTAGTATGCACAAACTCCTAGAAGTTGTGCATTAACTGTCTGATAAACTTTAATGATTAAGGAGAAAGTGGTATAAATATGGCTAAAGAAGCAAGCAGAATTGTAATTATTATGGCAGTAAGTTAGATAATTAAATTGCATCAAACAGACTAGGTGTGCATTTGAACACCAAAGCATAAAACTTTACCAAGAGAGCAAGAACTAGGT